>NW_012115055.1:1574280-1585095 GCF_000951035.1 Colobus angolensis palliatus
ATCAAAACCACAGTGAGATACCATCTCACACCAGTTAGAATGGCAATCATTAAAAAGTCAGGAAACAACAGGTGCTGGAGAGGATATGGAGAAGTAGGAACACTTTTACACTGTTGGTGGGACTATAAACTAGTTGTTCAACCATTGTGGAAGACAGTGTGGTAATTCCTCAAGGATCTAGAACTAGAAATACCATTTGACCCAGCCATCCCATTACTGGGTATACACCCAAAGGACTATAGATCATGCTGCTATAAAGACACATGCACACATATGTTTACTACAGTACTATTCACAATAGCAAAGACTTGGAACCAACCGAAATGTCCCTCAGTGATAGACTGGATTAAGAAAATGTGGCACATATACACCATGGAATACTATGCAGCCATAAAAATGGATGAGTTCATGTCCTTTGTAGGAACATGGATGAAGCTGTAAACCATCATTCTGAGCAAACTATTGCAAGGACAGAAAACTAAACGCCGCATGTTCTCACTTGTAGATGGGAACTGAACAATGAGAACACTTGGACACAGGATGGGGAACATCACACACCAGGGCCTGTCGTGGGGTGGGGGGAGGTGGAAGGGATAGCATTAGGAGATATACCTAATGTAAACAATGAGTTAATGGGTGCAGCACACCAACATGGCACACGTATACATATGTAACAAATCTGCACGTTGTGCACATGTAACCTAGAACTTAAAGTATAATAAAATTAATTAAAAAAATAAAAAATAAATAAATTGATGAAATATATGTATGTGTGTTTGTGTGTGTGTGTGACAGGGTGGGGTTTGGGGAGAGAGAGGCAGAGACAGAGAGAGAGAGAGAGAGAGAAAGAATTAGTTAAGTATTACTCCAAGCACCTTAGAACAATGATGTGAATTGCGGGTTAAAGTTCTTAGTAAGATACACAATGAAAGGGATGAAAAGGGCTTATGAAGAATAATCAAAAGTTTGACTGTAAACTAACTGATGTTTAATTGTTGGCGTGTGGGCAGTGAATAAATACAAGATTTGGTGAGAACGAGTGTAATTGTGGTAGTCATTAGCACATTAAGAGTGCTTAGAGCGTGGAACAGCAAGAGATCATAGAGTAGTGAAGTCCTAAAAATGCAGTCCTGAGTCGCTCAAATATTCAAAGGCAGTGAATTTTTTAAAAAGTAATAAAATTAACTGAGAAGGAGTGCCTAGTGAGGGGGCAGGTGAACCCACAGTGTAGAGTGTCACAGCAGCCATGCAGAAGGGGGTAATCACCTCTCTCAATACTGCTGTGTTTTAGTCCATAATATTTATAATTAATACTGATCAAAGTAATTATAACAGAAAGTTTACTATGGATTTTTTTTTCCCTAACATCCTTCAGATAACTATGTATATATTTTAATTTAGTCTTCAAAGAAAACATGATTTTTCTAGGGTTTACAGCAACTAGTAAAGCTGGAGGTGTTTCTGCCAGCTGGGTTTTATAATTCTTGTTTAACTGAATGGATGTTTAAAATATGTTACCTAGTTTAAAAAACTCTTTTGATAATAATTCACAATATAATATATTTAATTAATATTGCTGGTTATCTTCAGGTCTGATTCATGTACAACCAAGAAAACTTTTGCATACTTTGTAAATTTTATATTTCATTGTTTTCAGTTTGATAATTTTGCTTTTGAAAATTATATTTCATCACTTTTTCTTAAATTAATTTTTAATAAGTAAAATATTATTTTAATGTAATAAAATAACTTACTACTCTAAAGAGAAACTGATGAAAAACTGTATTTAGTAATAGAAAATAAAACTAAAAAGAAGAAACTCACACCATTGTATACTGACCTTTAAGTCTGACAAGTTTATACTATTGTTAGCTATGATGACTTTTATGCTTTGAAAGTGCTGTGAAATATTTCATCCTAGAATGACCCTTGACATAATGTAGCAATTAATATTTTGGAAATTTCACTATTGATTGCTCAATCTATATAGAGTGATATTTTTCTCATGATTTCATATCAGCCTCACTTTCTTAACCTAATTATAAATTATCAATGAAAATAGTGTTTATTTTTCTTTAAAACTCGACAATAAATGTGATATATAATATTATGAGACAACTATTTACCTTTTAATATTAAGACATATCAAATTGAGGCAGCCTACAGTGCTTTCAAACACAGAGTTTAAGCACTGAAAATCTGTTATGGAATAATTTGGCAAAATGAATGTAAAAACACACAGCAAAACCATGAGCACTGAAATTAAGTGCGAATATCATCAAATCTCATTTAATTTTCCTCATAAACAACAACAAAAAATTGATCAATCTTTGACTGATGAGGAGCCAAGTATTTCTCTCTTGGAACTCTGTATTGTCTCGTTCAATAATTCAAAATCACTGCATGCTTAATGTGCTGTTAAGTAGTGGATAAGTACAAATAATACAACCTGGCTATTCCTTGCTGCTGCTCCCTACCAGTGCTACAAAAGAGTGGCCACACAAAGTTACCGGCACATGCTGGGGTGTGCTGTTATTGAATACAGCATAGACTTACCAGGGAATTGCAAAAGAAATTGAGGAACCACACTGAACTGTCAGCATGACAATAGGAAGCATGCTTGGATTTCAAAGACAACTTACTATCCTTCACCACTTCCAGTTAGGTGCATACCATTTAATAAGGCATTGACAAGCTTGGAACTAATTTTTCTTACTAAAGCATCCCAAAACAACCACCTAAAAATAGTCTATATGCTACAAAGGCATATTTGGCCACTAACTTGGCAACATTAGAGGTTTCCAGTAGTTTATTTATTTACTTTTTAAAACTACATTACTGAATCTGGGGTGGAGCTCATTAACAAAAAGAGCAGATACAACATTTAAGTCCCTGAACTCAGCATAGATACAACAGGATGTTTTACAAATAGTACTTCTAATCTTGCCTTAAAGTCGTAAACTGGTTCATTCTTTTTCTGTTTAAAAGATTGAATAGCAGACTAGTCAGGTTATTTTTTGAAGGAAATATTTTGGCAAGGGATAGATTTCTAAGGGATAGCTTGCTACTTTCCTAGTTTTTGTTTATTTGTTGTTTGTTTCTTTTCAGTCCATTACTGAAAGATTCAGTGTTTGAATTTTTGATATCTTTCTCAGGTACCTTCCACGTGGTTTCAGCCATTCCATTCATGGCCTTCACCAAATTCCAGTATCATGAATACATCCAGAAAGATCAAAGTGTCCTGGGTTATGTGCTTCCATGAAAGTCTAAACTCATTGGCAAGTTTCTGGGGGTTTTCTCTTGGGACAGACAAAACTATCACCATTTGCTTTGAGCTCGAAGTTTTGTTCATGCAATAAAGGTGGTTAAAGGTGCAGACCCAGTTGATCTCAGGGACTAACTTCATAAGGTGTTTATCTAGTTTTCTAGACTCGGAAGATAACTGGAGTTATCTTGGGGTGGGAAGATAACTGAAAAATTAAAACAAAATCCTAAGCTCTTCAAACTGACTGAATGCTCCCCTCTTGGCCAAGAAGGCCCCTAAGAAACCTTGTAAACTGAGTTCCTGTCCATGACAGGAGAGAAGATTGGACACATCTCATTATACCTACACCCTTGCTAACTGCCATTATTAGGTTTTCTTCTCTAAGAGCTAAACAGAAACTAGCCCTTTAGAAAAACTTTCTCAACCAACTACTGGAAGCTGACCCTCCCTTCTGCAATTTGGAATAAGCAACCGACCGGTATTCCCTCCAGGCTACACAGGATGTGCAGTGAGTTTTCACTGCCTCTGCTTCACCTTTTGATGTCAGAAGGAGGAAAACTTCACCATTAAAGCAGGCTAATGCTGCCATTTTTTGAACCTGGGTCCCATGGAGAGTCATGAAGCTTAATTGTATGTGCATGCTTCTCCTTTCACAATTATTTATGACTCCTTCATAGCTTTCTGAATATGTATATTTTGCCACTCCTTTCTGCACAAATCCTGGTATTTTTCTGACAGTCCTCCAAGTGTCCGTTTCTGACTTCTGGCTGGAGACTACGCCTCCCAGCCTGTCAGAATGGCCACCCTGCAGGCGGCCACCCTTTATGAGAAGTAAAGCTCTTCTTTCCAAGTTTATGAACCTTGTCATTCTTCAGTTGATATAACTTAGTGAAAAGGTTAGCAGATTCAGAGTAATTAGACAGAGGAGGATAGAGAGAAAGAAAGAAGATACAGTTGGAATTAAGTTAGTCAACATATAATTTTTTCTCACTAGTTAAGATTTTCATTTGCCTTTTCTGAGGAGTCTTTTGGAGATGAAATTTGGACTCATTTAGTCTTTTAGCAGCCTTTGCATGCCAATCAAAAATACATCTCATTGTTTCTGAGGTTCTCAAAATTCCTGTTTCTTTTCAATATTTCCCATAGATGAGCAATTTTGTTTAGGTTAAAATCTCCCCATTGCAGCCACCAAAATTGTACATTACTTGTGGTATGGTTTATCCATTTCTTTAGAAAAGGATAGGTTCTGAGATGTAGAAGTTCCAGATACCTTGGATTCAGATGAACTCATTACTCCCTTTCTTTTTGTAACTTTACCTATAGCAGACTTTCCTACTGAACCCAGTCCAGTTTTTGTCTGACCCAGGCTAATACCTGAGACCTCTCTGTTGGAACCAATCTAGTTTCTGCCATGATTTCTGAACGCAATTGAGATAAAAATGCTCAAATAAACTCAGAGAACTCAACACACATTTTGGAGCTCTTATCCAAGAGGGATCTATTAATGGTGACCTCCCAATGTTCAGTGCAAGAGGCTCAGAGGGGTGTCTACACCTATTTTCCCATTGCTCCTGGTCATCACTAAAGTTCTCCTTCAGATGATCACCTCTCACATCATAACTGTCAAAAGAAAAGTTTATTTGAGCAAAAAAAAAAGACTTATGAATTGGGCAGGGCTCAGAAACAGAAGAGGTTCTGAGAGTTCTCCTGCAGCACATGGGTAGCTAGCTTTTATAGGCTGATGTGGAAGGAAGACAAAGAAAACATATCTGATTTGTTACAGCAGAAAGTCCGAGTGAGAGGTTAGTTGATGTGAGAGGTGGGTAGATGGTTTCCGATTGGTAAAATGTCTAATTCTGTTTTATAATTTACATTGAGCTTTAGTTTGCTTATGGAGAAACTACAGGGCTACAGATGCCCCAGTCCAATGGCTCCACAGTTAAAATTTGATTTAATAAAACATAAGTTGAATTTTTCCACTGTTTGAGAATTTCTATTCTGGTCTTTTAATTGAAGCTAGTTAAACATGCTTGCAAACATTAACACTTTACATTTTTTAAAATTGATTTTCTCTTATATCAAAAGGAAATGTCCTTTTTATATGGTTGTCCTCTTGAATTAAAATCTGTACTGTATCTGTTATTAAATAGCTACATTAGCTTTCTTTTATGTAGTGTGGGCATGGTCTATATTTTTTAATGAAGTTACTTCCTGGAGATTTATATTTAAGGTGACGTTCTTCTGAACTGAATATAGTGCATTTGCTTCATTTTATTTTAGAATAAAGACAGATATTTAATTGGATTTTTGTGTGTTTATATACAACATGATTTCTGATATATTTTTATTTCAATCTATAATCTTATTATGTGTTTTCTTTGTCCCGTAAATTGTTTTGCTTCATTTATAATTTATTTTGAATGAATTTATTCTTTGTACATTCTATATGATTCATTTTATTTTCTGTAGCACTTTCTTGTATGTTAAGTAGCTATGCCTTTTCTTTTTTGAATTACTAAAAAGGAGGTGAAAACATGGCAATGTCATTTTCCTTTAAAAAGTTATATACAATCTGAAGTTACCTCAGGTGCTAAGTAGAAGGCATTTTTCTTTCTTTTTTTTTCTGTTTTTCCTTTTTTTTTTTCCTCCTCCTTCTCCTTCTTCTTCTTCTTCTTTTTTTTAATAGAAGGAACTCTCCCTGTGTTAACCAACAAGTTGTAGTGTCAGATACCACTGTTACACTGACCTGTGAAATAATTAAAACATGTACCCGTCTTGGGAGAAAAATTAAACAGAAATATCTAGAGAATTTGCTTTTCCATCTGCAGTTATTTACCTTATTTATACCCTCATTATTTCATTACAGCTGGCTTTTTTTTCCTCTAGCAGTCTGTTCTCTACTCTGTCTATCCACTACTTTTGGGGAAAACAATCAAATATATTAATGCTAATTCTCTTCTTAGGACTCTATTGTGGAACTTGACTCTCTAGCAAAAATCCAAAATCATTAGCAGGCCTGCCAATACCCTTCACAATTTGGTTCCAAGCTAACTTAGCAAGTACTTGGCAGCTCAAAATCTCTAGCTTTCTGTGCAACAATGGCCTGATCGTATTTTGTTGCAGCCTTGAACTCCTGGGCTCACATGATCCACCTGCCTCAGCCACCTGATGAACTAAGATTACAGGTGCACTGCACCACACCCAGCTAATTTTATTGTTATTGTTGTAGCGACGGAGTCTCACCAGGTTGCCCAGTCTGATCTGAAACTCCTGACCTGAAGCAATCCTCTCATCTTGCCTCCCAAAGCACTGGATTATAGGTATGAGCCTCTATAACTGACGTTGGCTTCCAATTTTTGTATGAGGTATAGTTTTCTTTGTTTGGAAATGCTTTCCAAGTTGTTTACTACTAAAAAAGAAAGACAACACAAAAGACTTTACCCAGTATTGTTAATATCTGTGTCACACATTACCATTTCATTTTAGTGTTCTTGATCTCAGTCTAAATTACAGCTTACTTTGATTGCCTAAAAAGGGATGTTAAGGTGACAATCAATTGAGAAAGGGACAAATGAGGCCCCCATCAGGAGAATTCTAGCTCAGCAATTATAATATTTGCATGTATTAATACCTAACTCAACCCTGCACTTACTCATAGAGAAAAAAAAATTCTGTTACTTTTGCTCTGTTATATTGGACATAAATCCCTTCTTTAGGAAATTTGTTATTAATGTGTCATAATACTGGCCATTTATTTCACCCTACATTGTTAAAAATGACATTTTGGTTAATGTTATTAAGACCATATAATTATTTCACCTTCATTTGGAAACTATTATAGGTATAGAATTTTAGAGTTTTATAATCTGTTTGTAGATGATAAATAAACCAAGTATATAGCTAACAATAAGTTGAAGAATAATAAGACATTTAATATTAGCAGCATTTGGGAATGCCATATAAGCATGGAACCTAAAAGAGTTGAGAAAGATTCTCAAACTAAACTGACATTTTAAAATATTTCTTTAAAGAGTTAATTTAAAAAACATTATAGTCAATAACAATCTTGCAAAATATTAATAATTTAAGTGCACAATATTTAAATTTTGCTTAGATACCTAAAAAATCATTCATATTTAATAAACATATATTTAATCCTTGTCATACTTTATAATGTTTCATATAGATTAGCTTCTTTTGTTAAAGTTACATTATCTAAATATCAAAATATATACGTAAAATAAAGTTTCATGAATAGTAGAATCAGGAAATCACATTTAGTGTAATTTCAGTGTTTAAGTAAAACAACATATATAAACTTTCCAGTCTGGGATTACCTTCGTGATTTAGTCATTTTTTGTGCAAGTTAGGACTGTACTTCATGTGCAATCATTTTGATTTTTTCTTGTGAAAATAATCATTAACAAAGATATGATGATAAATTTCAACTAGACTCCTATTCATGAAAATTCATGTAGCAATTACCTTAAATAATTTTGTTTCTCAAGGTTTCCTAAAGTTAATTAAATGGAATATATTTCACATGAATAGCTTGCTCCATATTTTTAGGATAAACATGATATATCTTGACATGACAGTTATCTTTCATCTTCTTTCCCAAGGAACTGAACAGACACTAATGGTCTTGTCCCAAGTTCCCTCTTATCACATCCATGTATTTTTAATAATTCTCTTTTTATTTTAAATTCTGTTTGAAAAATTGTGAAAGGGTTTTGGCATGACCCAGAATCGAGTTACCTTTTAAAATCAGGATCTAGTAATTCATTTAAAATTGAAATATGGCATACCTGTGCAACAAAATAGATTTCAAAATATCTCTATGTAAGAATTTCTATTAAATAATAGTCATTTGATCCACAGTCAATTATTGTGTATATTGTCTTTTCAAAATAAGGATGCAGGTTTTTAGGTCAATATATCCAAAATAATTTATTATTATAATTGCATACCACTAAATTCAAAATTACTGATATCCTTTAAGAAGAACATGAAAAGATTCCAAAGGGGAAATATATAAAGGGTATAGTGCCTCATTTTCTTTACCTAAGACTTGAGTAGAAGACTAAGATATTAAAACCTAATTAACTTGATATGGAATCAGAATAAGAGAGAATGGTGGGTACATGTACCTTTTCTTATTTGAGACTATCCATGCATGGCTTGATGTGATTTTACATGGGAGGTAAAGAGTAGAGAAGCAAGAGGCAATGTTGAGTGAAGTGCCTGGACTGATGGTCCGGTGTAATCTGAAAGACTCATGAATCTCTAATTTAAGATAAATGAAACCAGTGCTCAGATAGCCATTAATGATTAGGAAGTGAGTAATTGACATTTCTCTAGGCAGTTATTAACTATAACTTTTAGCTGTTTGTTTAATCATTGATAGCTGTTCTGCTTATTTGTAAATGTCACATAGCCTAATAATAGTCTCTGCAATGTTCCTATAGATAACATCTCACTATGACACATAGATCAAAAGATGTTGTCTAAGTTGTTTGTCAGGAAATGAAGACTCAACCTTGAACCTAGCTCAAACCAGTTGAGACCACCAGCCCTTCAAGTAAGTTTGCATTAGTGTCTAATGGTTGACCTTTTGATGTTAAAAAAAAAAAAGTCAAAACTCCACCCCTGAAACCAAATAAAAGCAAAAACAAAAACAAAAGCAAAAGACCGTCAGTGACTAGGACTGTGTTCTTGTGGATCCGTTTCTGAAATGAAAGGTGACCCAGATAGTTGCACTCGTACCTAATCCATGGTTCCTGGAGTTTCCTCCATCCCAGCCAATCAGCAGATGGCCCCTCATAACCCAATCCCCAACATACCCCTGCTTATGACCCATAAACGAGGTGGATTTGAGATTTGTTTTCCCATCTCCTCACTTGGGTGTCTCATAAATAAATCCTTGCTTTGATGCAAATCTTGATGTCTCAGTGATTGTCTTGCTGCACATTGGATAAATGAGCCTGGTTTGGTAACACAAACAAAAAACACCAAAAATCCTTGGGAACTGAAAATTATTGAGCTCCTAAATCTGAGAGCACTGAAATTTTGAGCTAGGGAAGTTTTAGAGGAGGAAGTGTAAATAACCAAAGGCAAGTACAATGTTATTGTTTATCCTAGTGTGAGCATATATTCTAAAAGGAACCTTCCAATCAGTCTTGTAGCAACGAGTAAAGTGAAGGTAGATCTCAATGCTAGGGAATAAAATGGATGATGCACTTCAGCCAGAAGATAAATAATGCCAAAGAATGAAATGGGATAAGAACATTAAGGAAAATTCTGAAAAAAGTAGGTATTTACCCATAAGTGACAAAGTACTTGACTATTGTTCTAATTTTTGAATTTGGCTGAAAAAATCTTAATAGGAATAAATTACACTTTAGTGAGGCTATAAGTTTCTGTTCCATATGAGCTGGATATTTAAAATGATGTTAGAGTTAAAAAATATTTTAGAATTTAAAATTTGAGGGCAGTGACTCACGTCTGTAATCCCAGCTCTTTGGGAGGCCGAGGCGGGTGGATCACGAGGTCAAGAGATTCGAGAACATCCTGGCCAACATGGTGAAATTCTGTCTCTACTAAAAGTACAAAAATTAGCTGGGCATAGTGGCATATGCCTGTAGTCCCAACTACTCAGGAGGCTGAGGCAGGAGAATCCCTTGAACTAGGGAGGCTGAGGTTGCAGTGAGATGAGATCACACCACTGCACTCCAGCCTGAAGAGACAGAGCAAGACTCGGTCTCAAAAAAGAATTTATAATTTTGAACAGACCATTAAATCACTAATTACGTGTCCAAAATTTACAAATAATCTCTTGCCTTCTTGAATTTCAGGTTTAAGGTAAACCTTCTTCTTCCTCACTCTTTGTCCCCAATTGATGACAGGAATGCTCACATTGACTTGTTCCATTCCACTGTTGTAGTGAATGCTGTCTGGCCTCTGAACACTATACACCAAAATACGGCATCCTGACAGTTGAGAAAACCACAGAAGCAAGGTCACTCTGACCTTCTCCCATATTTCTCCCCTGAAGCATGCTCATAAAGAATTTCTCTGACCTACCTTGCCTGAAACTAGGATGTAAGATCCTCGTTCCAGAGAGATCCTGTCCTATACCTGGAGGCCAAGAAGAATCTGAACAGTTTCCCCAGTGCATTACCTTCAGGTAACAATCACTCCCTTTTTTTGGCTCAATTACATTTCTACATGAATGTCTGTTTTTCATTGAGTCAAAGAATGAAAACACACTTTCTGCAGGTCTTTGGGTCTTGCTTTTTACTTGTTAATCTATTTTGTTATAGGGGTCTCAGTCATGCACCTTGCAATAAATTAGGAAAACAAAGTACTTTTTATTCCTTACATATTATGAGAAATATCCTCCATTCCTGTCTTAAAAATTATTTCAACTCAATCTACAAACTTCAAAATTATTTACTTTTGATATGAGGATCAAATATGTGAAACTTCTTAAGGTATAATTTAGAAAGAAAAATTTGAAAGACAAAATTGCTATATTTTATTAATTTATT
>NW_012115055.1:1585555-1587265 GCF_000951035.1 Colobus angolensis palliatus
TTTTTGAGACAGAGTCTTGCTTTGTTGCCCAGGCTGGAGTGCAGTGGCAGGATCTTGGCTCACTGCAACCTCTGCCTCGCGGGTTCAAGCGATTCTCCTGCCTTAGCCTTGCAAGTAGCTGGGATTACAGGTGCCCGCCACCACACCCGGCTAATTTTTCTCTTTTTAGTAGAGATGGGGTTTCACCATGTTGGCCAGGCTAGTTTTGAACTCCTGACGTCAATTGATTCACCCACGTAGGCCTCCCAAAGTGCTGGGATTACAGGTGTGAGCCACCATGCCCAGCCTGTATATCTTTTAGTTTTATTTATTTTATATATTTCACATGCATAAATTTTAATAAAGTTTTCATTTTGCTTTTTATACATATATAATATTTGTGCATACTTAGGTACATGTGATATTTTGTGACATGCATAAAATGTGTAATGATCAGGTCTGGGTGGTTAAGGTACCTATCACCCCAAGTATTTATTGTTTCTGTGAGTTAGGGATACTTCAAGTCGTCTCTTCTAGCTATTTTCAAATAGACAATACATTTTTTGTTAACTATAGTCATCCTACACTGCTATCAAACATTAGAACTTATTCCTTCTGTCAAATTGTATATTTTTACCCATTAGCCATCCTTTCTTCATCCCTGCCCCCCATACCCTACCCACCCTCCAGTACTTACCATTCTACTCTCTACCTCCACGAGATCAAACTTTTTAGCTCCCACATATGAGTGAGAACATGCAATATTTTTCTTCCCTTACTTGGCTTATTTCATTTAGCATAATGACCATCCATGTTGGTCAAATTCCATCCATGTTGTTGCAAATGACATGATTTCATTCTTTTTTTATGGCTAAATAGTATTCCATTGTGTAGATATATCATGTTTTCTTTATCCATTTATCTGTTGATGAACATTTAGGTGGATTTCATATCTTTGCTATTGTAAATAGTGCCGCAATAAACATAGATGCAAGGGCAACGCATCCATTTCATATAGTGATTTCTTCTCCTTTAGATAAATATCCAGTAGTGGGATTGATGAATTGCCTGGTAGTTCTATTTGCAATTTTTTGAGAAATCTCTATACTGTTTTCCATAGTGGCCGTATTAGTTTACATTCTCACTAGCAGTTTAAAATTTCCCTTTTATCTGTCATCCTTGCCAGCATCTGTTATTTTTTGCCTTTTTAGTAATAGCCATTCTAATTGGCTATATTGTCTACTCCTCAAGCTTAGTCTATACTGTAATCTCCTTAAGGTTGTCATTCCAGAGTGTAGGTTTGCTCATTATCAACAAATAATATTAGAATTTTTATAGTCATATTCCTTAAGTGGTGTTATATATAAATGAAAATTGTGGGATCATGTAATTAGGTTGCACTAAAATATGAAGAGTTACTGAGCTGAAGATAATTAAAAAGTAACAGAGGCAGAAAAGTTCTCTGCCCTCCCTCTATTTGCCTAAAAGCAGGACATAGATTTACAAAGACAAAAAGTATTCTGCTCCCACTCATCTGCTACCACAGAGAACAAAGGCTGATTACTGAAGGCAACTTTAAAGCCTTATCAGCCTGGAGAGGGTCAGAGGAATCTATAGTAACAGGCTTTACTAACATTTATCTGCCATTTATTTGCCTTTCCACAAGTTGCACCCTCTAGAGACTCAAAGCCCTTTTTCTGGGTCTGGCCACTTCTCTAAAAATGTACTGTT
>NW_012115055.1:1588145-1591398 GCF_000951035.1 Colobus angolensis palliatus
GCTGTGCCCTTTCTTGACAGCAGGGCCCAGAGCAGAGTCCCTCCAGTTTCCTCAAGTGCCTCTGGTTCCTGAGAAATATAGCTATGAGAACTCTCTTCTCATAACTTACACATAAACATCTAAGGTGAAAAAAATATCAAAGCTGTGTTCTTCCTTAGAAAGTAGGCATGTTCAAATCACATCATGTCATTATTTCTCAACTTACAGACTGATTTTTTTTAAAGTCCAGACCAAACAGTTAATAATGGGGTTAAATAGGACAGAGAAATTTATACCTTCTGAAGGTGTTATATTAAGTAATAAAACTCAAGGATGTCATGCAAACAATTGGGCTTTCAAATATTATTCTTGATTGCCAAGAAAAATAAGGACAGGTCTCCAAATAACAACAAAACATCACTGTCAACCATATTCCAAATAAACAAATCACATAATCACAGGAAAAAAACAAATAAAACTCTAGCAATAAACGTGAGCATGCATAGGCATTCTTCAGATGTGAGGACTACACATAAGAGACTTGGTTAAATGCTGAGCTGGATATTGTATTCACAAACTTCCTGAAATGTTATATTATGATGTTACATTTAGTAAGCCTTATACAATATCATTTTGATAAATGATTTTAAAGAGGTTTAGGATATAACACTCCGATACATACCATCCTGGTATTTTGATTATTTTGAATAAAAACAAATTGCAAATCAACCAACATAGAAATAGTTCTTCATCTACCACTCAACTGCCTAAAATAAACAATAAAGTTCCCTTTTGTAAAGAAGATTTATATCCATACAGGATTTTAAAATTTTTATTATTATTTTTTTTTTAGTAAAGATATCTGTAACAGGAAGCGAGCTGCTCCCAGACAACTTTTATTACCTAAGAGAGTTTTGTCTGCATAACGAGGCAACCTTTGTTCACCATACATTTTTTCTCCTTACTCTCCCATAATTTGACTCTATCACCTCTCAGGAGCCTCAAGCCCCTGTTTCTTTCTATAGCTCAGGATGTTATATAGACTTCCTTCGTCTAGCCCTTCTTTGACTCTACTATTTTTGTGAGACTCCTGTGCACAGAACCAAACACACTTACAAAAAGGAATTCAGGGCTATATAGCAGGCAGTAAAGAAAATAGAGGCAGCTGCTTCTTTTTATCTTGGAGTACTTTCACAGTTTGGAGCCACTGACACACAAAGGTGCTGGCAAAAATCAGGATGGTGAACAAAACAACAAACACTGAAGCAAACCCTGCCATTTTCCTTTTTTTAGTGGCTAATCTTGCCTGGTTATTTGATGAGATGTCTGGGTTGGTGGGGCGGCGGGGTGTGTGTGTGGGGGTGCATCTTAAGGCAATTGCATTTCTTCTGAACACAAGTTTCCTTAGTCCAATAAGGAAATTCCAGATGTTGCAGAATTTTGCTCCTTAGTTCTACTAAAACTGGGTGCTTGTCACATGACCAGGAAACATTAGGCACGCATACACTTTGAATGGAATTTATTGGGTGGGGAAAAAAAGAAAAAAAAAGAACTCTCAACAAAGCAAGGGGGTTCCTGCTAACAGGTCCCCATCTCTCAGATCGATTCCTGGCCACATACATGAGCTGAACAGAGCAGGCTCCTCCCCTGCATAAGACGGGAGTTCTCCGTGGCTCCACCCACTTCCGCCAGTGCATGTGTCTGGCTCCAGGCCGCTGGGGGGATGCCCAGACCAGCCCTGGGCAGTTTCTCTAATCTGCACAAAAGCGTCTGTTGTAAACACTTGTGGGGCAGGTTGGAGATTCTCGGGGACCCCTTTTTATCTGCCTAGGCGTGTGGTCGTCTCACAGAGACAGTCTCTCCCTATACTAGGAGGGCAGGAGAAAGAAGAGAAAAGTAGAAAGTTAGGCTGCTCTTTAGACCTTGCAATTTCTTTTAATTCAAAGTACTAAGTATGCCAAACTCCATACTTCGGAGTATCGTTCTCTGCACCCAACAGTTGCATAGCAATCTGGAAGGAAAACCTCAAGATTTGGCTTCATTCTCTGCGCTAGTAGTGAGAGACAAATGAATTTCTCTCTTTTGAGTCATTGCAATTTTGAGTATCTTTGTTACAGGAACATAGACTATACTGTAACTAATACTAGTGGTATCATTCTTACGTACTCTTCCATTGCTTGCCTTTTAATTCTATATTACATTGTGAGATTCATCCATGTCTAAGCATCTACCTATAATTTATTCATTTTTCTTGCTTCATACCAGTATTATGTTGTACATTAAAAAACACAAATGTAAAAAAAAGAAAATCTTGACTTCCGAGTAACTCATGAATTAAAGATGGAGTCATGGTGAAATGTATGAAAGATTTGTGTTAGAGTAGGCAGACAGCTAGGCATGAGGAGGAAGGGGAGCCCTGAGAAAAGGGAGGTCTGGAAAATCCCGCACTCCAGGGACCACCTGAAACCTGCATGTTAGATATGAGCAAGGAGCAGGGGAAATTTCTAAGCAGAAAGAACGCGCATTAAGATGCCCAGTAATCATTCCCTCTGAAGTTAACTTGTCAGAATGTAGCTAGATGCATGTTTTAAGGGGAAGAGGGCAAAGAAGAAATGCCTAAGAGATACACAGGCACAAGCACAAATTTAATCGTTGTACAACCTTCCTTGGGGGCAGGGGGCGGTAATGAGCAATGCAGCTATTGAGTAAAATTTATATCCAACACCAGGCCCGTGCATGTGCACCAACTAATCGGAAACGAGGGTCCCACAAGCCTGGGATGGGAACTAAAGTGGGAAAGGAGAGGACTTAAAATAGGAGCGGGAAAACCAGACAAAGAAAAATGGTGGAGACTTAAGACTTCGATTGGTAGGAACTTAAAGAAAAATTTCAGCTTCATAAAAACCCGACGCAGAGCTTTCAGACTGCTGCTGGCTTACTCCCTTACAGCAACCTGCTCTGCCTCATCTTTCAGTGTACTGTCTCTCTAAATAAACTGTCCGCTCTCTATTGTCCTTCAATAAATTCTCCCTCTATTAAGCTAAACTAGTTCGTTAGCAGCATTCTTTCTCCAAGTAAGACTAAGAACCTAGGATTACTGCACTGCCTAGTAACATTTATAACTTAAATCAACACAAATGTTAAAACTTTTGAGATGCAAAGCAAGTGCTATTTAGGATATACCTATAACCTTAAAGTGCACATTTAAAAAATTCTGAAAATGGCCGGGCGCGGTGGCTCATACCTGTAATCCCAGAACTTTGGGAGGCCGAGG
>NW_012115055.1:1592033-1594043 GCF_000951035.1 Colobus angolensis palliatus
ATTAACAATGTATAAGTAGTAATATTAGGATAAAAACATTTCCCTATGTTTTAATTAGTGTGATTTTTATATATTTATATAGACAGCCTAACATAAAGCAAGCGCTCAGTAAATTCACCTAGAATCAATAATTGAATGCAAGATGGAATAATAAATCTTCAAAGATTTTGAGTTAAATCTTGTACAAAAGTAACTGGGATTTTTTTATCATTGTTATTGGTATATTTTAATTCAGATAATATTATATTAAATGCATCCATATATTTTTAATGTTGTTCATCTCATTTTTTCTGTTCTATTTCTCACTCAGTGCCTCACTGTTCTATTTTAGCTGCTCTAATAATGAATAAAACACAGTGAAAGTTAGCCCTTGGGGGGTTGGCAACCTTAAAATATTAAATAAGCAATAAATATTAGGAAGCTGTAATTTTGAAATTTGCCCAGTAACATTTTTGTTTACAGATGTAACAGACAAACCCATAGGCAGCTGAATTATTTTTTTCATCACTTTTCACTCATATGTATGTGAAGGAGCATTTTATTCTAAAAGTTGCCAATTTTTCAAAACACTCTTAACTCACGCATGTTTTTATTCCTAAACCTTGTTTTTCTTGTTTTTTGTTTTTTTTGTAATGGTATATATTTTTGACTACTTCAGATTTATATCTTCTTCTTAAAAAAAGGTAAGGCTTATAAAACGAGCTATGGTAGGGTGAATGAGACCAGCTAATGCAAAGGTGAGGGAAGAAAAAAAGCCAAAGGAGATAACACTTAGGTGATATAATAGAGCATACAGAATTTATGCAATTACAAGGCAATTCCTCTTAAATTTGTGGAGGAGAACATAGTTCAATTGTCTTCAAATCACCACAAAGTACATTTCAATATTAAAGGTTGATTCTCTTTGCTTTGCACCTTAATGTGTGCAAATCAGTCTGATTTCTATATTAATTTGCTCTAAAGGTAAAACTAAATTGCATGTCAGTAGGAGGATGTTTATATTTCCTAATGGAGAGAATGAAGAGTCACAATAAATGGGAATTAAAATGTAAGTTCAAAGTAAGTTACAGAATCTCCTTTCAAAGGGTCACGTTTCTGGCAAGTCAGTGGAAGAATTAGTTGTTTGCTATGACTGATAAAAATATATATGTCTATTCTATAACTACTATCCAGCAGTTATTCATCATTACTAGAGTTTTTTTTTCTATGTAAGTATAAGACATCTAAAAGACAGAAGATAATGCACCTACTTCAGAGCTAGTTTTGATGGTAATTTTTAAAAATATTTTTTCAATTTAAAAATGATAATTAAAAAAAATAAAGTAGCTGGAGGTTCAGGATCCATGCATGATTCTCAAGAATTCTGTGAAATCTTTGAAATTTCATGCACCTTTTTATGTGTGTACATTTGATGCTGGAGCAATGCAAGTTTGAACTGCGCTGGTTTACTTATATGGCAAATTTTTTCAGTAAATACAATCCATACTTGTGGGTCCTGTATCCACCACCAATGGATGGCTGGAAAATACAGTATTCATGGGATGCTTATACTTTATGTGGAGCAAGAGTTGGGAAGAGGCGGGCAGACAAACTTGGAATGAATTCCCCACATACTAAGGGACAACTATATATGTCCTTGTGTATTTTGGGACAGATAATCTGATGCTACCTTTATATTTTCTGTAATCCAAAGTAGTTGACCAATCATAGAACCATTGTATTCCCTAAAAATGTAAATAGATAATAAAATATTTAGATTAAGCAAAATGAAGAGTCACAATGAATTTTCTTTAATGTAGCATGGTCACATATACCTTTTGCCACAGAAAATTATTGCTGGTGTGTTTTATGCATTCAAAAATATTCTATTGATCTATGATTTGTTTTATTATGTTGATGAAAACATAAAAGTGTAGGCATATTGTATGCATTGGCTGGTCATTTAGTAGCTAGATTTCAAATAAACAAAAGGAGTTCATTTCAAACAGATCAAATAACATGTATTCCTTC
>NW_012115055.1:1594093-1597841 GCF_000951035.1 Colobus angolensis palliatus
GGGTCCTGTATCCACCACCAATGGATGGCTGGAAAATACAGTATTCATGGGATGCTTATACTTTATGTGGAGCAAGAGTTGGGAAGAGGCGGGCAAACTTGGAACGAATTCCCCACATACTAAGGGACAACTATATATGTCCTTGTGTATTTTGGGACAGATAATCTGATGCTACCTTTATATTTTCTGTAATCCAAAGTAGTTGACCAATCATAGAACCATTGTATTCCCTAAAAATGTAAATAGATAATAAAATATTTAGATTAAGCAAAATGAAGAGTCACAATGAATTTTCTTTAATGTAGCATGGTCACATATACCTTTTGCCACAGAAAATTATTGCTGGTGTGTTTTATGCATTCAAAAATATTCTATTGATCTATGATTTGTTTTATTATGTTGATGAAAACATAAAAGTGTAGGCATATTGTATGCATTGGCTGGTCATTTAGTAGCTAGATTTCAAATAAACAAAAGGAGTTCATTTCAAACAGATCAAATAACATGTATTCCTTCCTAGCATGCTAATAGAGAGGAGTCAATAAGAGAAACATCTTCAGTTACCACAGAATTGTCAATCTTAGTTTTTTGGGATTTTTTTCCTTTCAACAAGCCAACAATTGAACAATTGGAGATTTCTTTCGACCTTTAAAATATCAATCCATTTCACAGCAGGAGGCAAGAAGAAAGACACTAAGCAGCCTAAGAAGGTACACATATACACACACATGCTTTGTGTATACACATTACACACATACACATGCTCCCCACACATGATTGTTCTAACCTAAAAACAGTTTTTTTTTCTATTAAAGTGCAATGTTCTTTTTCTTTCTTTTTTCTAGGACTGATTACAAGAAAAGAAATTAGCATTTAACAATGGGACAAGTGAAAAGGGAAAATAAATTTAGTTTTTTGCTCTTAGGCATAAATGCCTTTTCCCCAACTTATTTTGTATTGCTGACTCTTTCTTGCTTGCTTTAAGCTACAGAGACAGACTGTTTATTTTTAAATTGACCCATGATAAAATTTGGTAACTACTGTCAAACAAACTTGGTAAGGAAACACACTTAGTGGCTATTTTCATCATTCTGTCTCTCTGCTTCCATTTGCCCTGGAAAGGGAAAACAAGAAAGATGTTATCCATGCAAATAGCAAGAGCATATTAAGAAATCATTGATAAAAAGTTATAATCAGAATATTTAATTCTCAATCTTCAGAAAAATGTTTCTGCCCTGGCCTGAATTTCAAGAAGAAAAATAATGTGATTATTTATAGTTTATACTTTTGTATCAATAGTATTCTATTCTAATATTAAATACCTAATTTTAAAAAATTGTATTATCTACATGTATAATACTCTTTACTTTTGACTTACCTAATGAGTCAAATTAACTTTTTGAGAAAGATACATTCTTTCTTTTTTAAAAACTTAGGATATTTTTTTCTAGAAGATAGAATGTGGATTATGAATGAGGTTCTTATATGTCACATATGTTTTATTGAACGTTAATGAATTTAAAAACCAGCTTTTTCCAATATTACATGTATAAGAAAAAATGTATTAATCAGTTTACCAACAGTTGTAGTGATTCAAAATGACTGCTGACAATATTGGACTTTTTATCCCTGCAATAATTATGGTACATTAAAACAAGCCAACTGGTGTAATGCTGCTATTAAGCAGAAAATATATTCATAAAATTTGAAGTAGACATATAAATACAATTATATGCCCAGAGGCACTGAATGGTAATTCAAATTATACTTTTAAGTTTCAGACATAAACATTTAACACAAAGATGATTAATCTTGCCAAGTGTAGCAAAATTACTTTATTTTTCATTTGGAAAAGCACTCATTTATACCGCAAAACCATTTGTTCAAAATTTTTGCAGTAGGCTTTTAAGCAATTTCTTTTTTTATTTAAGCGTTCTATACAATGGTAAATATGTATCCAATACATTTTGGAAAAGCATAAAACAAAAGTTTCCAGGTTTCCCTTTACTTTAAAAGGATTAATGTAACCATTTTCAAACAAGCATATTCATAATCTTAGCAATGAACAAGACAGCAAATCCAAAAGAGCTCTTTCGCTTAGCAATAGATGTACTGAAACTGGAATCAAATCTGTTCAATGTGTTAGAATAGAACTCCTAAGCACTTGTGGTAGATTATTGCTTGCTAGATGAAATTTAAGGACTCCATCTGTGGAGGTTTATTTGCAAATTTTATAACTCAAATTTTGGATGCAATAATGTGAAATATAATAGATGTAGCTGCAAATCATATTATTGCAAATGAAGACAGACTATGTGACATGTTTAAAATGTAAGATATTTTTATTTCATAACAATATACTCTAAATAGTATGTTACTGCTTTTTGAAAGATATCATGCTTCATTCATTTTATACACTACAACAGAGTGTAGCACACAGACACAAATAAATACTTCTGATGATGTAAAAAATATGTATAGAAATTAAGAAAATAGTTTTTCATTTGTTCAACACCATCACTATTTCCAGAAAAACTAGTAGAATAACACAGGTAATTGATTATAATGATGGTTTGGCAACTGTGTATCTATATTTATCTATCTACATAAGAAAGCAGAGATATATAGAAAGATTAATGTTTCCATCTGAATCATCTAGCTCCTTGTGTCCACAGCTCTTAGACAAGTAAGGTAATACATTTTACTGGTAGTTCAGAAGATGCCAAAACTCATAACAGTGATTAAAATAAGCATACTCAAAGCTCACACATTACAGTGACATATAATGGAACATATTGCAATATTATGCCACTTCCTTAGGGAGGACTTTTTGGTCTGATTACTTTTTTGGTACCCTCTCATAGACCCTTACAGATCCTTTTGCATATCCTTCTTAATTCTTTAAACTACTTCATCAATATCAGAGTTTCCCACCTTTCCTTGGTTCTCACGATAATTAGGACAATATACTGCTCATCAGTTAATACTCTGATAATTACAATCATATCCTATAATTACACTAGAGCATCATGTAAATATAGACCAAGTGTAGTGGAGGCATATAATGAACACAGGAAACATGCTAAGATTTGAAGGATTAAAGTCAGTTGTGTACAGACTATTATGGACTAGTTTAAATAAATATTCAAAAAGAGTAAAGACTGCATTTGCAGTTTTATTTTCTTGTCTTATGATATGCTTTCTAATTTTTGCTGACTGATTGATAGACATGTTGCATCTTGTAATAGAATTTGAGGTATATAGGCTTAGAGTGTGAGAATTTATGGTAAGTTGAATAGGAGTTGGACTGTTTTGATGTTTGTTGTAGGTAAAGGTGCCAGAGCTTCCAATTCCTCTGCTTACTTTTGTCCCTCCTCCTGTCTTTGGATTTCCTATAAGCTGCTCCTCAGAAAGATTCTATGTCTTGTCTTTAACCTATAATCCAATGTTATTATACTGGTGGTAAGGTGTGGAAGAAGAACATTCTTTAACTTTCCAAGTAAATTTCAATCAGTTACTGTGGTTCTCCCAATCTATTTATTTGAACCTAAGTCCTCTGTTGAATATGTTTTTAGCCCTTTATGTGTGACAGGTAGGCGGGAGAAAGTTCAGTGGGAAGGAATCCCCTTTCCTTTGTTGGTACAAGTTTTCTGAAAAGGTTCTTCAGCCTGGAAGGTAGGAATTTTCTATGGAGAAATTACTCTGCACCAGCCAGACCCATGAGGAGATTTTTCTTGAATTCTAACAG
>NW_012115055.1:1597891-1608185 GCF_000951035.1 Colobus angolensis palliatus
CCAGAGGCACTGAATGGTAATTCAAATTATACTTTTAAGTTTCAGACATAAACATTTAACACAAAGATGATTAATCTTGCCAAGTGTAGCAAAATTACTTTATTTTTCATTTGGAAAAGCACTCATTTATACCGCAAAACCATTTGTTCAAAATTTTTGCAGTAGGCTTTTAAGCAATTTCTTTTTTTATTTAAGCGTTCTATACAATGGTAAATATGTATCCAATACATTTTGGAAAAGCATAAAACAAAAGTTTCCAGGTTTCCCTTTACTTTAAAAGGATTAATGTAACCATTTTCAAACAAGCATATTCATAATCTTAGCAATGAACAAGACAGCAAATCCAAAAGAGCTCTTTCGCTTAGCAATAGATGTACTGAAACTGGAATCAAATCTGTTCAATGTGTTAGAATAGAACTCCTAAGCACTTGTGGTAGATTATTGCTTGCTAGATGAAATTTAAGGACTCCATCTGTGGAGGTTTATTTGCAAATTTTATAACTCAAATTTTGGATGCAATAATGTGAAATATAATAGATGTAGCTGCAAATCATATTATTGCAAATGAAGACAGACTATGTGACATGTTTAAAATGTAAGATATTTTTATTTCATAACAATATACTCTAAATAGTATGTTACTGCTTTTTGAAAGATATCATGCCTCATTCATTTTATACACTACAACAGAGTGTAGCACACATAGACACAAATAAATACTTCTGATGATGTAAAAAATATGTATAGAAATTAAGAAAATAGTTTTTCATTTGTTCAACACCATCACTATTTCCAGAAAAACTAGTAGAATAACACAGGTAATTGATTATAATGATGGTTTGGCAACTGTGTATCTATATTTATCTATCTACATAAGAAAGCAGAGATATATAGAAAGATTAATGTTTCCATCTGAATCATCTAGCTCCTTGTGTCCACAGCTCTTAGACAAGTAAGGTAATACATTTTACTGGTAGTTCAGAAGATGCCAAAACTCATAACAGTGATTAAAATAAGCATACTCAAAGCTCACACATTACAGTGATATATAATGGAACATATTGCAATATTATGCCACTTCCTTAGGGAGGACTTTTTGGTCTGATTACTTTTTTGGTACCCTCTCATAGACCCTTACAGATCCTTTTGCATATCCTTCTTAATTCTTTAAACTACTTCATCAATATCAGAGTTTCCCACCTTTCCTTGGTTCTCACGATAATTAGGACAATATACTGCTCATCAGTTAATACTCTGATAATTACAATCATATCCTATAATTACACTAGAGCATCATGTAAATATAGACCAAGTGTAGTGGAGGCATATAGTGAACACAGGAAACATGCTAAGATTTGAAGGATTAAAGTCAGTTGTGTACAGACTATTATGGACTAGTTTAAATAAATATTCAAAAAGAGTAAAGACTGCATTTGCAGTTTTATTTTCTTGTCTTATGATATGCTTTCTAATTTTTGCTGACTGATTGATAGACATGTTGCATCTTGTAATAGAATTTGAGGTATATAGGCTTAGAGTGTGAGAATTTATGGTAAGTTGAATAGGAGTTGGACTGTTTTGATGTTTGTTGTAGGTAAAGGTGCCAGAGCTTCCAATTCCTCTGCTTACTTTTGTCCCTCCTCCTGTCTTTGGATTTCCTATAAGCTGCTCCTCAGAAAGATTCTGTGTCTTGTCTTTAACCTATAATCCAATGTTATTATACTGGTGGTAAGGTGTGGAAGAAGAACATTCTTTAACTTTCCAAGTAAATTTCAATCAGTTACTGTGGTTTTCCCAATCTATTTATTTGAACCTAAGTCCTCTGTTGAATATGTTTTTAGCCCTTTATGTGTGACAGGTAGGCGGGAGAAAGTTCAGTGGGAAGGAATCCCCTTTCCTTTGTTGGTACAAGTTTTCTGAAAAGGTTCTTCAGCCTGGAAGGTAGGAATTTTCTATGGAGAAATTACTCTGCACCAGCCAGACCCATGAGGAGGATTTTTCTTGAATTCTAACAGTGCAAAGTTTCTAGAGAGAAAGTCCTTAAACGTGTTGAGGGAGAAGACACTAAGTCTGTGCCACCTCACGATTTTCTCATTCTCACACTTGTCCACACTCAGCTTCCAGCAATTCTAATGTTCCTAATAGTTTAAAATTTCTAACGTTGTTGCTCCAGGTAATCAGATCTCAGCTGTGAATCTGGGTTTATCTGCTGTTCAGATTTGGGGCTGAAGGTTTGCCCTATAACCTCAGCTCTCTAATGGGCCAAGAAAAGGTCACAGAATTTTAGTTTGTCCACCTATTTCTTGTCGTAAGGGCAAGAGCGATAATAAATTTCTGTGTCAGAGCTGCAACTAGTACTCTCTCTCTGTGTATTTTAAATTAGTTCTTCGTTTTTTCCTTAGAGAAAAACATATTTTTATAAAGTTAGTGGATGTTCACTATAAGGTACAATCTTAGTTGTCAAGGGAGGGATGAAATTCTACATTCTATTTTACCTCTACACCTGATACATACTTAAGTTAGAGAACAGGAACGCCTTTGTGGACAGCTATTCTCATTGCTCAAAAAGGATCCTGTTATGTCTTGTGACTTTGACATATTAGAACAAATGTAATACCAAGATTGTAAAGAAAGGAAAAAGTGATAAAAATATATCTTTCTGCATACCCCAATTATCTGTTATCCTGCTGAGGGTAATTGCATTTTGCATTTCACATGACTATTATTTGGCCCAGAAGAGCTAGTTTTATGCTGTGAAACTTGTCTGGGTTATAGTGTTCTTAGGAAAAAATGGAAAGAGAGGAATTTTTTAATTCCATTCCCTCCAAGCTATTAAAATCAACATATATCTTTTTGGATAACTTGAGCCACTGCCTGTGTACTAGTACTGGGAGTGATAGGAAGGAGAGAGTTCTGTTTGAAAGATTATTTAAATTAAGGTGTAGTCATACATTATATGATGTTTTCAATGATTTAAATGTTGTTATTGCTCCTAGGAATAAAATATAATTTTTCTGTAGAAAAGTAAAACTTCTGATGAAAGTATAAAGCAAGCTTTCTTTAAATATTAAAGACCTTGAATTAAATTAAAAAGAGATTGTGTGGAAAAATCAGTCTGTATTCTATATCCAACACACATTGTGAATTTGTTAGTACATTTGGAATGATACATGGTAAACATGGTTTTGAAATGGAATCTAGAAAGACCCCCCACAAAAAATACTTACAGTATTTGTATACATATCCTCATATATAGTGTGTGTGTATACATGTGTGACTGTATGTGTGTTGTATCAGTAAAGCGAGATTCCAATATTTAAGTGTGGAAATCACAGATCATCACAAATAGAGGTAGCCTTTGTGATTATTGAAAGATGCTGCTTGAAGTGATGTAGCATTGAATGGCCAGTAAATGTGGACATAGGGTGAGGGTGCCAACGAGCAGCCCAGGAGCAAAATGTGCCTTATGAACAATTAGTTTTTCAAAGCTGTTAATTAGTTTTCCAAACATAAATATCAAAACATTTTAGATAAATAATTCAATGTCCATAATCTCCTGTGAAGTAGAAGTTCTGACAAAAGTATATGCAAATGATTAACTGGATCTGCTTTGTAACTAGCTTTAAAATGGGGAATGTATTCTCCAGGGCATTACCATAATTCCTGTTTTACACATCCATTGGCTTTTGCAGTGCCCTCTAAATAACCAAGTTGGTGTACTTTCATTTGAAGTGTACTCACACACATTGAAACATCAAGAAGTTTGAACAGATTAAAAGAGCTACCATTTTTTTGCTTCATAGGCACATAATTTATGTCACTATGTAATGACATAAATAGTTGAACATAGAAAATGATATACAATAGACTTTTGAAGTGTTATTTTACTACCTAGCATTTATTGTTGTAATGTCATTACATTATAGTATATTATACAATAGTATATTTTTGCTATTATGAGCCACATTATTCTTCCTTATTTTACTGTACTACAGCATTCATGACTTATATGCCACACCATATCAAAGTTGCCCTCTATTTCTGACAAAATGAATGACTTGCTGCTCCTTCTCTGAATATACTATTCTTACCAACTGGACTACTGAAGCATTTGTCTTCTCCATAGCTATAAAAACACTACCCATCAATCAAGTGTCAACCCAAATGTTATATTTTTTGGAAGATTCCACAGAAACACCTATTACACTAATTATATCATCTTAAGCCTATATTAATTGTATTTTATTTTGATTACTTGGATAATTAACAAAATAAATGATTGCTTTACATATTTAAAATGTATAAGTGATACAAAAGAAAGATCAGAGAAAGAGGAATTAAGACAGTGGGCCTGGTAGGGAAGGCTGTAATATCAAACAGTACTGTCAAGATTGAGAGAGTGAAATTTGAACAAGGACTTAAAAGTGTGCAGCAATTAGCTATGCAGATCTCTGGGAAAAGAGTATTCGGAGCAAAAAGAAGAGATAGAGCAAATGCACTAAAGCGGGCTTGTGCCTAGTGTATTCCTAATACACTAAATAATTGAGCTAAGTAATTGAGAAGAAAAGAATATTAGGAAGCAGCCTTTTCCTTGTGATTTGTCATGATATGCAGAACTTAACATTCTAAGCTCTCACCAAAATATTTACTTGATTAATGCTTTATGCAACAGTGGACAAGACTGGTGATATTGTGAACTGTAAAGATTTAATTTCAGACTTCTTGGATGAAAGCACAACAGTGTGGTTAGAGGTTCTACCATACCAGCACTCCTTAACTTGCTTTTGCAAATAAAGTTTCAATTTTAATATTGGAAAGCAAATCCTAACATCAAAAAGTCATTATCAAATATTTCTACTAGTCTTAGCAAAGGAAATAGTCTCAAATAGAAAACATATGATAAAAAATTGAATTGTGGTTTGTGCTACAGATACATTTACTGGTTGAAAAAAGTTAAACAGCAACATTGTTTAATTTGAGGGAAATAAACATTTCACTTTATGCAAGCATGCTTATTTCAAGCATCTATAGATTCACTTTTAAGAATATATCATATGCCAGTTATTAAACATCTTTTTATATTAAATCAGTATATTTAACTCTTAAAAGTGTAGATATTTCATTTATAGACATATTGGCTTATAAAAACCTAAATTTCAAAAAGATTTTCACCATTTGTATTAGTTATCTATTGCTGTGAAAAAGTTATTCCCAAACTCAGTAGCTTAAAATAACAAGCATTTATTAACTCACACTTCCTGTGGGTTTGCTATCTGGGCATGGCTTTGCTGGGCTTTCTGGCTCATGTTCTCCCACAAGTTGTCAGTCGGGTAGCAGTCTCATTCTGAGGTTCAACTGGGATGGGATCCACTTCCAAGGTCACTCAACAGGTTGTTGGCCTGGAGCCTCATTTCCTCACCTGCTCTTGGTTGAAAGCCTCCTTCAATCTTTTGACACAAGCTTCACCAGAATGCAGTTCACAACATTGTATCTGCCTTCCCACAGAGTGAAAGTGAGACAGAGAGAAGATGAGTGTTCAAGACAAAAGTCAGTCTTTTTGTAAGCATATATTGACAGTGACATGTCATCATTTGAGTTGTAAGTAACCAGGTTCAACCCACACTGAAGGGGAGGAGACTGAACCATTGTTGCTATAAAGTATGTTTTCTCTGATATAAGAATAGATATTCCTGCTCAATTTTGGTTTCCACTTGCATAAAATATCTTTTTCCACCCCTTTACCTTGAGTCTATAAGAATGCTTATGTATTAGGTGTGTCTTCTGAAGACAACAAATATTTGGTATCTAATTTTTTAAAAATCCATTTTGTCAATATGTGTCTTTTAAGTGGAGCGTTCAGCCATTTCCATTCAATGTTAATATTGAGATATGAGGTACTGTTCCAGTCATCATGTTGATTGTTACCTAGTGATTTTGTTTTCTTCACTGTGTTATTGTTTTATAAGCACTGTTAATTCTATGGTTATAAGAGTTTCTATTCTGGTACATATCCACCTTTTGTTCCAAGATTTGTAACTTCTTTTAACATTTCTTGTAGGGCTTATCTAGTATTGATAAGTTCTCTCAGCATTTGCTTATCTGTGAAAGACTTTAATTCTCCTTCGTTTATGAAGCTCAGTTTTGCTGGATACAGAATTTTTGGCCAACAGTTTTCTGATTAATAAGACAAAAGATAGGATCCCAATACCTCTGCCTTCTAAGGTTTCTGCTGAGAAGTCTGCTGTTAGTCTGATAGGTTTTATCTTATATGTTACCTGATGCTTTTGTCACACCGCTCTTACAATTCTTCCTACACATTGACTTTAGATAGTCTTTTGACTCTCTCGTGATATCCTTCTTGCAATAAATTTTCCAGGGGTTCTTTGAGCTCTGGTATTTTGATGTCTAAATCTCTAGCAAGGCCAGGGAAGTTTTCCTCAATTATTCCCTCAAATATGTTTTCCACACTTTTTACTTTTTCTTCTTATTCAGGAACACCTCTGATTCTTAGCTTTGGAAGTTTTACATAATCCCATATTTCTTGAAGACTTTGTTTATTTCTTTTAGTTGTTTTTTTTTTTTCATTATTTTTGTCTTATTGGGTTAATCTGAAAGCCTCATCTTAGAATGCTAAAATTCTTTCTTCTACTTTGTTTAGTCTATTGTTTAAATTTCCCACTGCATTTTTAGTTCCCTAAATGTGACTTTCACCTCCAGAAGTTATTATTGGTTTTTCTTTAAAATATATTTCTCTTTATAAAATTTTTCATTCATATTCCAAGTTGTTTTAAACTTTATTTGTGTTGGTTTTCACCTGTCTCATGTATCTCCTTGATTAAATTAACCAACCTTTTGAATTCTTTATCTGATATTTTAAAGGTTTCTTCTTGGTTTGGATCCACTACTGGGGAGTTACTGTAATATTTTGGGGGTTTTATGGAATCCTGTTTTTTTCATACTGCCTGAATTATTTTTCTGGTTTCTTCTTATTTGGGTAGACTATATTTTTCTTTTTGTTTTTGAATTTATTTTTTATTTGACTTGGGGTTTTTTTTTGTTTGCTTGTTTGATTTTTTTCTTTTTTTCTCCTGAGGGTGTGACTTTCATGTTTGTAGTTTATTGTTACCTAGCTCTGGCTCTTGGTCATTTCAGCTGCAAAGACTCTGTATGAGCTTTCTAGTTATAGAGAACATTTGCGTGATGGCTTTCTTAGAGCCTGGTTGTAATAGCAATGTGCTGGATGTGTGAGTAAGTTCACAGTCTCTTGTGGGGAGTTTTCCTCATGTTTCACAGTTTAGGCTACTGCTTCTTTTAAAGGGTCTGTGATTTATTTCAGTTTTTCTGTTTAGTTGCCACGTTGCTTCTTGGAAAAAAAGTTTACAGCATGAAGCTCTACATACTATTTTATCTTTACAAGTAAAAGAGGCATACTACAATGCATCCAACCCACCATCTTGGAAAAAAATATTTAGTATTTAAAAATACATATCAAAATCTCATTACTTTCTACTTATTTTACTATATTTTAATATTACACAAACTCTTGAGGTTGTTCACAGCTGTTGTGCCTGTGTGCGGAAAACAGATTGGTATTCCTCAACATCTCCCTTCACAAGTCAGCAGTCAGTGATGTCCAATTAGCAGCTTAAAATCAAATATGATGAAAGTATGTACATCAGAGAAATCAGGAAATCCTGATAATCAGGGCTTATTGTTTTTTATTGTCTGGGCTTAATACAGTGGTAGATAAAATAATGAAAATTTAAGATGTGTGGAGTCTATGAATGCTACTTTTTAATAGCTAAAAAGCAGAAAAGTTTTCTAGTATTCAAAAAGTATTATAAAATGTAGCAAATAAGTCATTTGTGTCATTGGAGAATAATTAACATTATGAAATATTCTTCATTGTTTTACTTTTATCTTTCTTATTAATGTAAATAAAAATAGCAATTAACTTTATGTTTGAACTACACTATTTCATCTATTCATTCATCTATTGGCTACAGATGAAAGAGTTAGGCAAAATGAATACAGACAGTTTATGAGGATTGCTGAGCTATATGGCATTTATAATAAACAACATTGTATATTTATTATTTAAAAATGGTATATTCCATATACCATACCATATATCCTGTATGTCAGTGGAGTTTATAATAAATTTACATGCTTATATACAACTAGCTTATTTTATTCCAGAGGACTAGTCTTTAAACATTACCAGCATATTAGTAGATATAGCTCTGTACATATTCTGGCCGATGATTAATTCCTCCCCAATGATTGATTCCTCCCAAAACTCCTAGGAATCCAATTTATCTGTACTAAGACCTACATACTAAGAAAACCAGTTAAGAAATGCCAGATCTCTGTGAATGTTATCATCTGGTTCACTGGAAATATGCATGGATACTTTACACCAACAAATGTCGAGAGTGAAAATATAATTTGTGGTTATATGTCAGCACATTTACCTTTACTGTTATCATTAAAGCAGTTAAGCTGCATATCTCTTATGCTTTAAGTTATATAAGGTAGGAATCAGAAACTAGCCATTTCTGTCCCTGATAGAAAATGAGTCACATATTATATATCCCAAGTATCCTTCAGAAAATCTCTCTCACTAAATTGAGACCAATATAAAACACCATATTATCTATATTTCAAATAATTCAACCCAAACCGAAATGAGGTATAAAGTATTTTTCCCTAGCAGAATAAACTTCCAGTGTGATAACTGGCAATATATTGTTTTGACACTAAGAAAAAGTTATGCTACATGAAACAGGTGCTATAGATAAAGATGGGAATAGCATAGTATTAAGTTCCTAGAAGTATTTGGTGCATTAAAAAGTTGTTTGTAGATGACATATCATTGAACTTTGATTTTTAATGAAACTACAATCTCCAGTTGCTAAAATTTCCTGGACACTTACTATCTCCCACATGTTACACATATTATCACACTGCACATACTACATGCATGCTACACTAAGCAATGTATCAACTCTATATGAAAAAAATCACTTGTATATAGATACATAGGAATACATATGTTAACAAATATATACATACATATATAAAATACACACAGTTTCAAGATCACATACTTAGTAAGAATGCAAATTAGGATTTGAACCAAATTTTTGTAAACAATAAGGTTAATTTTTGAAAGAGTATTTCATGAAAGTAACTAATAATTTCATCTTCAATGAATTTCACATCCAGGGGAGGAGATATGTAGATACACCCAGACATACAATAAATTGAAAAAGATTTTGAAGAGTTAAAAACAGATTTTGAAGAGCTAAGAGTAACTTTGGAGTTTATTAAATTACATCCTTCATTTTACAGATTAATAAGTAAAGAACAAAAAGTCAGAATTTGGCATAGTTCTAAGTAGCAGAAACGGAACTCTGTTTTTTAGTATATTTTCACAAGCTTAACTTAAAATATGATATTAATGTCATATTTTTACATCAACTCAATATAATTTAGTTACATATGAGCAGAAAAATTATATGATTTTTCTTTATAACTTCTCTTATTGAAGTATGTTTGTATTTAATTTTAATATATATAGCATTTGATCTTATTCAAAAGGATAATACATACTGACTCTTTTCAAAAATTGCATTGTTCATAATCTCAGTAAAACTATTATGAATATGAATTGTGGTATTTTATTTAAAATTATTGTCCTCAAAGGGTGTTAGAGGACAAATTTACAGATTACACCAATTCCTTTGTATGCAAATTCAAGCTAATGACTAGACTTTAGATAGAAAAATGTGGAATTATACATTTGAGTTGGAAATGGCCTCTTAGGCTTTTTAGCCTGTCTCCCTGCAAATAGGAGAACCAATTTAATCAAACAGTGTGAAGAGAGTGACAGATGAAAAGCACATCAATCCCAGCAGGTCTGGCATGACTTGAAAGACAAAATCTATCACAATGAATTAAAAGCATAATGTAAAAGAAAAACAGACAGAAAGACTTGATTTGTATGCCTGCTCTATCAGAGCAAGGATAAAGATTGCAGAAGCCGTCTACTGGAAGCACACCCTAGCTGTAGAAGAAGAGTGTCAGACCAGCACAGCCCCCAACTGACACAGCAACAGAAACTCTACATCTAACTTAGCCATTAGTTGAATCATTTAGACTTCAGAACAACTTACAAAACATTTAACATAATGAAAAGTTTAGGCACTGCACTTTAAAGTTGTTGAGATTTTTGCATGTTCTGGGTAACTTAAAATTCCATTAGAAAACACTTGGAAAACAAATCAATGGA
>NW_012115055.1:1608295-1660155 GCF_000951035.1 Colobus angolensis palliatus
TTTTTTTTTTTTGCCTATTCCTCCCTGACGCCACATTTCTACTTCCTCCTTTTAAATTACATAGCCTTAGAGTTAGTTATTTTAATGCAAGGTTGATTACGGATCTTTATATCCTCTGCTCAAAGGACAGAAATGAAGAAAAAGAAAATATTCCAACTGATATTCAGACTAGAACATCTGAAATAAAAAACAATTTTCTATTAATACTGTAGTTGATAAATCTGTGATTAAATTTTCTAGTCACCATTTTAAAACACTTGTCTATTTTTAGTAATTCTTAAGGTTTTTCTCAATTATTCTAATTTGGTAGGGTAAATAATTTCAATGGAGGTGTTTGACCTTGAAATGTTGATGGGATGGGTAGGATATAGAGCTTTCTGTTCTACTAGCAATGTGATAACTCATTGTGGAAGATCTCACATACGCGTTTTTTGTATTTCTTGAATAATTATAAATTTAAATATATTCACACTCATCTTTTGATAATTGGGTGAGGAAAGAAGTGAGAGTGTCTTTTGTAAAATCTACATATGGTTATGGTTGTTTGACTATCTTTGCATTTTCTTGTTATAATAAATAAAATATATTAAATAATAGATATTTGCAAACTAATTTTATATTATTTAACTTATTGCTATGACTTGAATGTATCTCTTAAAGTTCATGTATTGAAAAGTTAATCCCCAGTGCCACATGTTGAAAGGTAGAAACTTTAAGACATGATTAGGTCATGAGGGATGTCCTCTCGTAACTGGATTAATACTGTTATCACAGGAGTGGACTAGTTATTGTGAGTGTGTCCTTCATTTAAAAAAATGAGTTTGGTTCCCTCTTCCCCTCCATTCTCTTCACCTGCTTTATGTCTGCTCCCTTGACCTTCTGCCTTTTACTGCAGGATAACAGCAAAAACATCCTCACCAGATGCAGATTCCTTGACCTTGGACTTCCTAGCCTTCAGAACTGTAAGATATAAACTTCTCTTCCTTATAAATTAGCCAGACTCATGTATTCTGTTATAGAGGCACAAAAACGGACTAATATGCAGATAAAGAATAATAAACAGGGCCAGGCATGGTGGTTCATACCCGTAATTCCAGCACTTTGGGAGGCCAAGGATTGCTTGAGGCCAGGAGTTTGAGACCAACCTGGTCAACATGGTAATAGCCTGTATCTACAAATAATTTTAAAAAGCTAGGTGTAGTGGTGCACACCTGTAGTTCCAGCTATTCGAGTGGCTGAAGTGGAAGGATAGCTTGAGCCTGGGAAGTTAAGGCTGCAGTGAGCCATGATTGTGTCACTCCACTCCAGCCTGAGGGACAGAGTAAGATCCCATCTCAAAAATTAAAAAAAAAAATAAACAATAAAAGTTTTTAGATTTTCATTTGACTTTCAACATTGTTATTTATTCCCTACAAAGCAAATGATGCAGGGTTGAGTTTCCCTAAAAATAGGATGAGGAGTCAACATGTAATACTTAACTATTGAAAAAGGATTAAGGTTAGATTAGTTTTCTTTAAAAACAAAACCTTACATTTGAAAAGCAGATCATGAAACTATAAAATATTGACTAGACTCTCTGACTTCATGGGAAGAGGATATTAGGCAAAATCGTTAGAAAAGAATAGCTCAAAACAAGTGTTGGGAAAAATTTTCTCAATGCCTAACATATTCAGACATAGCTGAAAAGTGAAATATTAAAGGAAAGATGTTCAGCATGTTTTCCGCTTTATAACTTTTGAATCTTTGCAATATTTATACTTGAAACTTAGCTTCAATAAAACAGCATTATTCTTCCACCTTATATGTTTGGGAGAATTGTCATAGTTTATATTTCTTTTAGTCTCTACAGATATTGTATGAGAAGAATTTGTGATAAAGGGATCCAATAACACAGAAAATATTTAAAAGAATAAAATATTTTGTATTTAATGAAAGTATATTGAGTACTTCTGCCATATTATGTATTAAAAACTAACATATAATTTTTAAGAGCAAATTTACTGTTTTTTCTTTTTTTGATAATTGATATAGTTTGTGATATGACCAACCAACATTGAATCTAAAAATAATGTAATCAATTCGTTCAACTACTTTGCTGCCTATTAAATGGTGTGATATCTGTTCTTTATAAGTCAGTGTAAATCTTTAAGGAAAATCAGATTTAATATCTACCATTTTCTGTCATATTCAAATGGTATTTACCATGGTCAACACACACATACATATACATGCACAGAATTCCCTAAGAGATAAATTCTTAGGTAATGATTATATAAATAGACAACCTTTTAAAAGTAAGTTGACACCCAAGGGGTTTTATAAGTAAAATTTTTTTGGATCTCGGAAAATTGTGCTAGAAAAATTTTAAGTATAAATTGAAATTTTTGGGTTACATAAACGTAGAATGAGTACTATTATTTTACGTAAATATAAACATACAAGCATATTCTCTGAGCAGAACTCAAGATTTCAGTACCAAAAGTAGTTAGTACTCTGTCTAGTTTGGTCTTTAAACTTTGTATGAGACACTGTCTTTGTAAAACTGAAACTAAGTTCCTATGGCTAGATATAAACAATCTTATTCATTACTTAAATGCTGGCTAAAGAATTTCTGTAAGTTGATCTTCAAAAAACTGCATAGAAGTTTTCTAGGATCAGGTACTGAAGATGAATCCCAAATATGTGAAAAGAGTCACTGCCAATTTTAAATTAAAAAAAAAAAAATCTAGGTAGTGAACATAACTAAGTAGAAGCAAAGTCACCAAGATATCAAATTGTTTAGAATTTAATTTATTTAATTTTCATTATTTGTTATGCCTATTGTGATATTTAATAATTGCAACACTTCTCCATAAAAGCATTTTTTTCCTGCATTCAGCTTTTACCCATTTCTACTCTGCTTTCAAAAGCCTTGTTAAAAATTTACATCCTATATTCAAACTCATTTCCACATACACATATTATTCCATGGATTACTTGCTAGATACAGACATTATATAGACTTTTAAAGTCAGAATTTACAGCATTTACCTAGTTTATTTTATACAGAATTTATATTACACTTTTATCTGAATAGACACTCAAGGATTGTAGGCCACAGAGAGGCAAGAAGTAAAAAAGAAAACTACTTAGCTCTGTTGAGTTACCAAGAGACTAAGAACTTAAAAGCATCATCTTCAGGATAGGATGCCAGTGGAAATTATTTATAAAAATTTATTCATAGGCACAGGTGTTACCATTCCTCAGTTTCCAGACAGAAAATGTCAGGAAAGAGAGCATCTGATTGGATATCAGAGACTTATATTCCGGAAACATTTTTTCCCCCAGGAGAGACAAGGAAATCTGGAATACAACAGGAGAGTGTTTGGGGTAAGAAGTGAAGCAAAAAAATAAGAGAATGGGTTGGAAATCTGCATGCGAGACAACTAGAGCACTGATCTTGTTTCCCTATCCAATGTGCAGACTGAGAACAGGGATTTTAATATCTATAGATAAAATCAGTGGGGGTCTGTTAGTCTCATCCATAAAAAAAGAAAGTCCTCAGAAAAAAATAGCTTTATTATTACAGGTTGTTTTCACATTCAAATCTATTTGCTTAATGAAATATGTTTGGATAACTGTGACAAGTAGATCTTAATGGCACAGGGGTTTCCCTGGGAAGCTGAATCTTACATGGAGTTTGAGGTGAATGGAGTGTATTGAGGAGTGCTCTCAGGATCAATACCTGGGGATGAGAAAGAAGCAGAAGTGAGCAGAGAAAATGTTGAACTGAAGTTCAGGTTCAACGAAGACCTGAGCTAATTATCTGGTGATTCTCAATCTTAATCTTTTACAGTTGGACTTTATGCCAACCTATTAAGTGGTGTTCAGGAGGGAGATGTCCTAGGAAGAGGTGGGTGACTTTCTTGAGGTCACTGTTTAGCTGAGGTCATGGACAGGAATTAACTGAGAGCTGTTAGCTGGCAGTTTTCTCTATTAGGTGGAAAACTGAGGACTTGGGTTCTGCAGGCCAACTATAGGCAACTCATGATATAGTCCACTATAGTGCACCTTTATTCCATACAAGTTTTCATGCATGCAAATCTCTGAGTCTATTTCTGTGAAAACCAACTTATGATATTCACCCTCAGTGACCTAATGAATACATACTTTCAGAAACTTGCAATTTTTGTGCTCTAGGCTTATAAATTTTAGTTCCTAGAAGGAAAATTATTCTACCAAGTGGCTTTGCAAGAGTTTCACTAATCCTCAGGTTAAGACCGCTCCCTGCCCATTCATTTTAAGCTACTTGTCCCAAAAGACCAGCATTCAGTAGAAAAGTCACTATCCAGTCAGGGAGAATTCTGATTATTAGGATATGGTAGGCTTTTTGTGACCCAATGGGATAAAGGAGTATGTATAGCATCCGAAAGATCCATATAGTGTGTCTTGTGCTCTTCAATTTAATTTTGTTGGTAAATTGACAAGTGTGGTAGCAAGGCTTGACATGGGAATGGTGTGGTAGCAAGGCTTGACATGGGAATGCTATGAGGATCTGAGTGACTCCATCAAGTAAATCACCTATGCCAGCAGAGGAACCAGCTGAGGCTGAGCGGACTCAGGACGGTAGAGGAAGAATATGGTAAATATAAGTTGTGGTCTTCAGACCAGATGGGTTAGAAAGGCTATAATGTGTTTCTGTAATCGTTATCTTTGAAGTTTCCTCTAGAAAAGGGGATTACAAAAGTAGTTTTAAGGAGCTCTAGTTAATGAATTAGGACTTGAGACATACTGCAACCAATAAAAACAAAAGCAATAGGAGATCAATAGAGAAAAGATCAATAAAAGAAAAACAATACATTTTTGGAGTTAAAAATAACAATAAAATAATTAAAAAACATTATTTAAGGTAAAATTGAGAAATACTTTATGAAAATAAACAAAATAGTAAGAAGTGACATAAATGAAATACAGGCATGCTTTGTTTTACTGTGGTTTGCTTTACTGTGCTTTGCAGATACTGTGTATTTTACAGATTGAAGGATTGTGACAACCCTGGGTTGAGCAAGTTTAGCCTAGTGTCATTTTTTCCCAATAGCACGTGCTGACTTCGTGTCTGTCACATATTGGTAATTCTTGCAATATTTCAAACATTTTTTATTATTATTGTATCTGTTATAGTGATTTGTGATCAATAATCTTTGATATTACACTGTAATTGTTTTAGGGTGCCACAAACTGTGCCAATATAAGACAGCGAACCTAATGAATAAATATACTTGCTCGGACTACTCCATTGATTGGCTCTTCTCCCGTTTCTCTTCCTTTCCTCAGGCCTCACTATTCTCTAAGACACACAGTATTAAGATTAGGCCAATCAATAACCTTATAACGGCTTCTAAGTGTTCAAGTAGAGTCACAAGTCTCTCATATTGAATCAAAAATGAAAAATGATTAAGCTCAGCGAGGAAGGCATGTTGAAAGCCAAGAAAGGGTGAAAACTAGGCCTCTTGTGCCATACAATAAGCCAAGTTGTGAATGCAAAGAAAAAGTTCTTGAAGAAAATTAAAAGTGCTACTCCAGGGAACATGAGAATAAGAAAACAAAATAACATTATTGCTGATATGGAGAACATTAGGATAGTCTGGATGGAAGATCAAATCAGTTGCAACATTCCTCTAAGCCAAAGGCTAACCCGGAGCAAAGCCCTTACTCTCTTTTATTTCATGAAGGCTGATAGAGGTGAGGAAGCTGCAGAAGAAAAGTTTGAAGATAGTAGAGGCTGTTTCTGGAGGACTAAGAAAAGAAGCCATCTCTACAACATAAAAATGTAAAGTGCTGATGCAGAAGCTGCAGCAATTTATCCAGATGATAGACCTAAGATAATTGATGAAGGTGGTTACAGTTAACAATAGATTTTTGATGTAGACAAAACAGCCTTCTCTTAGAAGAAGATGCCATGTAAGATTTCATAGCTGTAGAGGAAAAATCAATGCCTGGCTCCAAAACTTCAAAGGACAGGTTAACTCTTCTGTTGGGGCTAATGCAGCTGGTGACTTTAAGTTGAAGCCAGTGTTCATTTAAATTCTGAAAGTCCTAGGGCCTTTAAGAATTATGCTAAATGTGTTCTGCCTGTGCTCTATAAATGGATCGGCAAAGCTTGGAAAACAGAACATCTGTTTACAACATAGCTTACTAAATATTTTAAGCCTACAGTTGAGACCTACTGCTGAAAAAAAAATAATTTATTTCCAACTATTGCTGCTAAATGACAATACACCTGGTCATTTAAGAGCTCTGATGGAGCTGTATCAAAAGATTATTGTTGTTTTTTTTATGCCTGCTAACACAACATCCGTTCAGCAACCCATTGATTAGGAGTGATTTTGACTTTCAAGTCTTATTAGTTAAGAAATATATTTAGTAAGAAGATATATATGTGTGTGTGTATGTATATATGTATACGTATATAAAGAAATACATTTTGTAAGGCTATAGCTGCCACAGATTGTAATTTCTCCGAATAATCTGAGCAATGTAAATTAAAATCCTCTGGATAGAATTCACCATTCTAGATACCATTAAATACATTCGTGATTAATGGGAGAAGGTCAAAATATCCACCTATTTAACAGGAATTTGGAAGAAGCTGATCCCAACACTCATGGATGATTTTGAGGCATTCAAGACTTTAATGGAGAAAAATTGCATATATGGTGGGAATAGCAAGAAAACTAGAATTTGAGGTACAGCCTAATGATGCAATGGAATTACTACAATGTCAACATACAATTTTAACAGATGAGGAGTTTCTTCTTATGGATGATCAAAGATAATGGGTTCCTGAGATGGAAAATATTCCTGGTGAAGATGTCATGAAAATTGTTGAAATGACAAAAAAAGATTGAGAATATTACGTAAACTTAGCTGATAAAGCAAGAGCAGGGTTTTGAGAGGATTGGTTCCAATTTTGAAAGAAGTTCTACTGTGGGTAAAATGCTATCAAACAGCATCACATACTACAGAGTAATCATGTGTGAAAGGAAGAACCAATCAATGAAGCAAACTTCACTGTTGTTTTACTTTAAGAAATTGCCACAGCCACCTCCACTTTCAGCAACTACTACCCTGATCAGTCAGCAGCCATCAACACAAAAGTACGACACTCCAACAGCAGAAAGATTGCAACTCCTTGAAGACTTTGATAATCAGCAGGGTTTTTTTTAGCAATAAAGTATTTTAAATTGAAGTATGTACATTTTTAGACATAATGCTATTGCATACTTAATGACTACAATGTAGTATAAACATAACTTTCATACACACCATATAAGCAAAACATCTGTGTGACTAGATTTATTGCGATATGTTCTTAATTGTGGTGGTCTGGAACTGAATCTGCAATATGTTCTAAGTATTCCTATAAATTTAAAATGAAAGACGTAGATTATCTATTTATGAGAGAGTTAGTCCACTTTCACACTGCTATAAAGAACTACCTGAGCCTGGGCAATTTATGAAGGAAAAGGGTTTAATTGATTCAGTTCCTCATGGCTAGGGAAGCCTCAGGAAATTTACAATCATGGTGAAAGGTGAAAGGGAAGCAAGGTACATCTTTACATGGTGGCAGGAGAGAGAGAGAAAGGGAGAGAGGTGGGGGGAATGCCACACCTTTACACCATCAGGTCTTGTGAGAACTCACTATTATGAGAAGAGTATGGGGGAAACTGCCCCCATGACCCAATCACCTCCCAGCAGTTTCTTCCCTAACATGTGGAGATTACAATTCAAGACGATACTTGGTTAAGGACACAGAGCCCCACCATATCAATGAGGTAAAATATCTGTAGAAAATGTTTAGAGAAAACGAAAGAAAAAAATGCAAGAAAAATTCCAGTAACTGAAGGCCTCAACTTTTCAAATTGAAAATTTTTTTGTAATGAAAATTGTAATAAATATTTTTAATGAATCTGTTTTCATCATCAGAAAACAGAACAGTGAAGACGAAAGGAGAATCTTAAAATTACTAGTAGAAAATTTTGAAAAAAACAAAAAAAAATACATTTTGGTCACAAACAAATTAGTGAAGATAAAAACAGCATATCTCAGAAGCATCAGTAGATTTTTAGAAAAAAAATATGACTTTGAAATTTTCTGAGAAAAAAACATTATTTTTTAAGTTTGAGAACATGATAAATATATTTTTGGATTTGTAATGATTTAGAAAACACATCTCTCATCCCCAAATTCTCAGGATGTTTTGGAAAGATATGCTCCAGAATATAGTACAATATACCTTAAAATAAAAACTGTTAGGATCTTGAAAATATATCTGACTCAATTAAACAGCAAATAAATAAATACGATTTTGCAATGAGACTGATGTCTTGACAAGTTGCAAATTATTAAACATTACTAATTCCCTTTCAAGATCCTAATTGATATGACAGAACATCAAGAAGTAAGTAAATCAGACTTGCAAATACAGAAATCCCAAGGAGAAGACCTTGATCGTAAGACTGTTGGAAAAATACCAGCCTACATGAGAAGGAAAGTGGTTACAATACATGGGATTTAAAATAAAGAAGATACGATTAAATGTGCTTCTTTCTTGGAAAATGGAGCTCTAAGTCAGTGCTTTAAAGCAGAAGAAAAAATGGTAAGAAGTTTGGCTGAATTACATCAGATGGCTCCAGCACCCTGCAGGAAAAGCTGATGTTTTTACTACATAATAAGGAACATTGATGAACTCATTTCTTCTTTCCCTTAACACCCCCCCTTTATACAGAAGAGTAGATTTTTAGAGATGAAATAGATAGTTCTTCAACACCTTGTTTTACATCAAATGTAAGACTATAATGTCAAATTATCTTTCTCATGGCCCTCTCTTCATACCATCTGGACACATTAAATTTCATGCATGGTAGTGTAATATCTCTCCTTAAGATAAATCTCAAGATAAGATGGTTAGTAACTCCAGGAGAATATTGTATTCATGGGGAAATACAGTGAGTGCAATATTCTTATGGCTGCCATGAGAAACTCAACCATAATTACAAATAACAACAGACTTCTTGTTTCTAGTACAACATGTCAAGAGCTTGGACGTTGTCACTTCAGTCCTTATAACAAGAAAAAAAGCAGTACAAACTGAAAATCAGCAATTCTCCCTAGATCTGTCAGAGAATGAGCCCAAACTGCTGCACCAAAAACTAGAAATATAAGTAAAAACAGAGAATCACAGCTACCTGGAAACAGAGGATATTGCCCAAAAGTCAGAAACTGATAGGAATAATTAAAGGATAATTGGTCAATTGCTGAGGACTAAGCATGGGCTACACTGAGATGTAAAAGATTGTTCAACCCCCCCTTAAAGGGTACACCTAAACCTTTATTATTTTTACCCACAGGAGCCCCACCAGGTTTTCAAAGTGATATTGGAAAAAATCTTCTGCTTATCACAGGGGAAGGGTAAATTAACCATTTAAAAATATTGTTCCAGCCTGCTCTTCCCTTAACAAAAGTATACACCCAAGGGAAACTATCTTATTAGTGCCTAACAAATTTAAGTTTTACCAGAGCCTAAAAACCTGGGGGAAGGGAAATATCTAATTCCAGTTTTTTCATATTAAGAAGTGTCACTGATAGTGAAGCTGAGAAGCACTCATAAAGGTCACAGCCCATGGTCACTGACTCACTAAAGACTGAAACCTAATTATGAGGTTATAGAACACTTGGCTCCCCCTGCACCATCCTGCCATTTAAATCAGGATTAGATATAATAACATAAATTACAGCTGAAAGAGCTGAATGTTTCAGACACTGTTTAAGAAGGAGTTTCTAGGGAAACACAAGACAAAAAAAGAAAAAAAGAAGACAAAAATAGAACTGAATACAAAATTGCAGGCTCTGACATATACAGCTACAGCAAACAGCAAACACAGCCTAACTTCCAGCCCAACTCATTCTATGAACCAAACATTGTTACAACACTGAAGCCAGAAAAACATAAGAAAGAAAAATTACAGACCAAAACACAGACACAAAAATTCTCATAAAAATTTAGAATCATTATACACCATGTCCATGCCACATTTATTCCAGGTATACAAGGTTGTTTCAAATTTTTGTTATCGCAATTTTCATTTCCTGGCATTTAAAAAATTCATTCTTTTTAAAATACATTTCCCATCTTACATTACTTATCTGTTCTTGCATATTGTCTGCTTCTTACGTTAGAGTTGTTAGAAACATCAATTTTAGTGGTTGTAAATTCATACTCTGATGTTTTTCAAATCTTTTCCATATCCAAGTGTGGTTCTGAAGCTTGAGCTCTCTCTTCAAATTGCTTTTTGTTTGTTTGTTTGTTTTGCTTTTAGTATGCCTTGTAATTTTGTGTTGAAAAGTGGACGTAGGAAACAGTAACTAAGATAAATTGGCTTTTTTTGGAAGATTTTATCTTATCTGGCTAAAAGTTAGGCTGCGTTTACTGTTCAGTGTAATTATAGGTGACAGAGGCTAAATTTTTCTCTAAGGTTCTTGATTTGTTTGACTGTCCTGTTGGCTTCAGTTTTCCCTAGAGACTTCTTAAAGTGTGACATGTTGTTCTTTCAATTTTATTCTCCTGTTACTACACAGGAGCCCTACAAATGTGGCAGCAAGGTGTGGAAGAAGAGAGGACATGTTACATAGTCTTTTAGTTAGGTCTCAACTCCTTCACTAAGCCTGTGTTTTGGGCTATGTGTGACCATTACAAATGTTTCCCTGTATTTTTGTTTGTTTGGTTGGTTGGTATTTACTCCCTTAAGTACACTGGAAGGCTTAAGGGGTCTGAGGCTGGGTATTTTTTTTTTTCACACATGGAAAGTCTAGAGGGACTAATTTTAGATATATCTCTTCCCTTGGGTCTCCTATACTGTATTGCAGTCACAGTCTGTTGGGGTCTGGTACAATAGCTTCCCTTGAGAACAGGCCCTCTAAGCAAGAACAGAATCCTTTCTTGGTGTATTTGAAATGGTTGCTTTTTTTTTCTCTGCTTGCCGGAAGAAGTAAATTTCTCTTCAGTCTTTACCATTGAACTACTTTACCAGTAGTTCTCTTAGAGGTAAAACACTTGAAAGTGTGGGGAGCTCTCTAAGACTCCACTCACTACTGGAATTTTTAACTTTCAGGATTATCCAAATACAGAACATCTAGCAATTTGTCCATTATAGTTTTAAGTTTCCCTGCCTGCCTCTTCAGTTTTCTAGGCAGCAGGTTTTCCTTTGACATCAATTATTTAATGGATCTAAAAATATTTATTGACGTTCAGTTTGTTCTGCTATTTGTTGTTGTTGTTGTTGTGTGGACAGGACTGACGACTTCACATCCTTACATGTTAGACCAAAAACTATAAGCCTGATCACATATTTTTCTATTGGAGGCTCAGAGGAAAAAATATGTAAATATAGTAGTTATATTTAGATTAATAATAGAGAATGTTCTTTTTAAGTATATGAAATACTTTATTTTGAAACATTCCATGGAGTGACAGACAAAACAACTTCATACAACCACACAATCTCCCTAGACAAAATCCCTTATCCAAATTAAATGCAGTTTAACAACATTGACAAAGATAAAATGCAAATAAAATAAAATAATAAAATGCAAAAACTCAATAAAAATGCAAAAACTTTCAAAGAAACATAAATTATGCCAATGTCACTTTTTTTTCAGGAGCAATTCTAAATGTAGGAATATAGTGAAGATATAACGGAAAAGTGTTGAGGACAATAACTTAGAACATCTAATTTTAATGCCAGGGAAAATATCATTTAAATGCCAGGAAAAATAAATGTACCCTTGGGCGACCACAGGTAGTATATCACAGGAGAAGTCTGGAAACACTTTCAGAGAAGTACTATATCAATATAGGAAAGAATTCATGAAAACTTAATACAATATGAGAATTGCATTTAAGTAACAGTAAAGCTCTCTGCTGTCCAAATAAACAAGTTTCAAAAACAAGATACAATGTGAAACTGTATCTTTTGTAGAACTGTTTTGAATCATCAGCCCTGCATAAAAGGGTTTACATAGTCACAATGATGTATATTCAATTAAATATAATAATATAAAAGTATTAGAGAAAGGTTAGATCATGACTAGAGTGTATTGAGATGTATATTTGTATTATTATAAGAATGCACTATACATTATCTAAATTAGATAACCAAATAGATAAAAATATAAATGTATTATGTAAAACTATGAAGTTAATTATCAAACTGGAAAACAGCTTAAAGAAGTTAAAGCTTATAGGGTGACTATAGTAAAAAAATAATTTCATTGTATACTTTAAAATAACTAAAAGAGTAAAGTACTTGAGGGGATGGATACCTATTTACCATGATGTGATTATTACGAATTACATGCATGTAACAAAATATCTTATGTAATCCATAAATGTATACACCTACTGTGTATCTATAAAAATAAAAAAATAATAATTTGTAAGATTAACAAATTTTAGGTTCTACTGAGATCAAGAATATTTGGAGTTGGGAAAAAAATTAAAGTTTATGGTGGAGAATACTTTCTAGTCAACAAATCCACTATCCTCTCTTCTCATAGTAATGGTACATCACTTCCCAGTGAGTATCCATCTCTCAGCTTTCCTTGAAGTAACATGAAGATAAACACCTGTCAGTAGAAAGTGAGTAGAAATAAAGTGTGTTACTTCTTTGTCTGGGTTTTAACTCAGTTTCCTTCCTCCAAATATTTTTTTCCTTACCTTCCTTGGCCAGAGGTTTCTGGCACATTATTCCCTGCAGGGTGATTGAGTAATGTTTTTGGCTTCATGGCTTTTGGAGCTGGTTTTCTATCTCCCTTAGAGATGCTTTTACCTACCTTTAATAGTGTTACAAGTTTGCTTAAACTAGCTGTTGTGGATTTTGCTGTTTTCAACTAAGAAAACTTATCAATTAAGTATACCTTTTATGCTTTTTATTAAACTATGCATAGAAATCATTTTTCTAGACATAAAACTGAAAATATAGATATTAATTTCTGAAAATACAACTCTGAACAAAGAACATGGAAACATAAAGAGCCACTCCCTAGTAATGAACGATTCCTTTATTACAAGATGGTTTGGGTTCTCACTTGTCCTCTGTCAACTTCCGTGGAAATGTATAAAAGGCAGAGTGGCAGGAAATTGAGAGTGTCTCCATTGGAGTACTGCCACATGTCTGAGTCTTATGCACAGCACTGTGAGATGATGAGAATATAAGGAACTACACGTGTTCCTCCGATCCCCTGCCTGTAGGATTCCTGAGTAAATCTGTCTCATGCCTATACCATGTGTCATTAACATTTTCATCCATGTCTTTGGACTAGATCAACACAGTTAGCTTATATATTTCATACAAACATGAAAGTGTTTCAGAAACAGCAGCATAATTCCTAACTATCTTTAATTATGGCTTCAAATAATAGGAATTAATACTGATTTCCCTTTTTTTTTTCAGTAAATACCTAGGAGTGGGAGTGCTGGATCATACAGTAGCTCTATTGTTAATTTTTTGAGGAACCTCTAAACTGTTCTGCATAGCAGTTGCCCTGATTTACACTCCCACCAACCACATACAAGATATCTGTGCTCCCATGTTTATTGCAGCACCATTCACTATAGCCAACATTTGGAAGCAACCTATGTCTATCCACAGATGAAAAGAAAAAGAAAATATGGTACATATACACAATGGAGTATTATTCAGCCATAAAAAAGAATGAGATCCAGTCATTTGCAACAACAAAGATGGAACTGGAAACCATTATATTGAGTGAAATAAGCCAGGCACAGAAACATTAGTACCTGTATTCTCACTTATCTGTGAGAGCTAAAAATTAAAACAATTTACCTCATGGAGATAGAGTGTAGAAGGATGCTTACCAGAGACTGGCAAGGGTAGTGGGGAGGAGTGGGGGAATTGGGGATGGTTAATGGGTTCAAAAAATATTTAGAAAGAATGAATAAGACCTAGCAGTTTCTAGCACAACAAGGTAACAATAGTTCAAAAAAATAGTTTAATTGTACAGTTTATAATAACTAAAATAATATAATTGGATTGTCTACAATAAAAGGATAAATGCTTGAGGTAATGAATACCCCCCAAAAAATAGGAATTAATAAAAACAATTAAAATCAAATGATCAAAGAAAATGAAAATTCCAGATGCTATTTGTGTATTTGTGACTTAAAATATTATAAAATAGTCTTATTAAAATTTAAATGTTATCCTTTAGTCACAGATGCACAATATTTGATCAAAAGTGAAAAGAACTATACATTATAGCCTAGAGATCCTGGGGTGACCATTTCGTTATCAATAAAATGAAAGTGTCTAAAAATATCCTAACTGAAAGTAGTTTTTCAACAAATGATTAATTTTTAGACTGGATTAATAGACATAAGTGCTAAATAAATACTATTTTCACTTGTTTTTTTCCCAGGTGGGAACAATAAAAGGAAATGTCAGTCAAAATGTTATTTTAGTTTTATAAAATGTTAATGTGATGCTCGAGAGTCTCAAATATGTCATAAATTTTAAAATTACAAAATAAGATTTGACAAAACATCAAGAATCCAAAAAATATATTTTACTGCAAAGGGAAAAACAGTTTGATAATTGTACCTGCAAATTTCTATGTCAGTAGAGAGGCAGTAAAACAGTGGGATTACAATAAAGTATTCTAGAGCAAAGCATACTTATATTTTAATCCAGTTTATACTACTTTACTAACCATTTAAGTTTGGATATTTTACTTCAAATATGAGTCTTCTTCAAGAACTATATAATAAAGGGAACAAAAATATGTGAGTGTATACTACATCTTAAAATGGCCATTTCAAGCAGGTACAATTATATTCATCCCCATTTCATACTTAAGAAATTTGAGAAACCAAATAATTAAAATTTTGTTTATCATTAGCTAGGTGTTAAATAGCAAAGCTAGGTCTCAGCCTTAGTCTGATTCCAAAGTCCATGCTCTATACCACAACTATACTGCCTTTAATAGGGTGCTGTATGATTAGTGGAACAATTATATAAGATAATGCATTTAAATTGTGTACAGTTGTTGCTCAATAAGTATTTGCTTCTATTTTTGTTCTTAAACATTACAACTCTGAATTATTTTAATATTCATATTATTTTGTTTTAATGGTGTGTACACTGAAATGCTATGTCTCCAGCCCTACATATATTAGATAAAATACTTGACATTTACATTGTAAAAACTGCTTAACAAACTTGTTCCTATTGATAGGACTTGATTCTGCCCTTTGTATATTACTGTGGATTCTTTTAGAGAAAGGTGTCAAATAGGATTTTGCCGAGGTTGAACTCAGAAAGGGAAGAGAGTAGAGATTGAGAGAGGAGGGTAAAGTTGGGAGTGAAGAGGTGGATGAATAGGGCCAGAGATGGATTGACTATGGTTATAAATAAGGGAGGACAGAGGAGTTAGAGATTTGCAGGACCTCCAGGATGAATATCAGGTTTCTGACTTGGGCAACTGAGTTACTGGGTTACTGGCATACACAACTAATAATAATAATAATAAATAAATAAGGAGTTAAATTTCAGACATGTTGAATGCGTTATTCCTATTGAATGTACAAAAGGAAATAATTTGGCAGCTGCAGGCCTTAAATTTTGAAAACTCTGGAAGAAAATTTAATTTTAAGGATAGCCAACAGGATGTTTTAATTGGACCAAGACTTACCACTCTATATCTCCAAGCCAGACAAAGATTCTCTTTATCACATAATATGTAAGGAAAAGTGATGATCCTGATTTATGTCCTCAGGAGCTAGAGAAGAGATGGAAGTGCAATTTTTACCTTGTCCAACATACATCTATACAGTAGAATTCTGGCAGGGTGACAGAATCAAGTTAAGAAGAGAGACGAACCAATCAATGTAAGTGAGAAAGAATAATAAATGGCATAGACCTAGATAAATGGCTAGGAGGTAAGTAGAAGATACCAATCTTTAAAAGACCACATAGAGTAAACTATAGAATAGGAAAAGGGACTTATAAGGCATCTTTAAGATTCTGCAAGTTTTATTACTTTATTCATGCATTTTTTTTTATGGGCTGTCAATATCCTTTCCTAATTAGCAGTAAAACTCTTAAAAATAATTGCAGGGAGACTTACTGCCTCATTAGAAGGGTAAAGGAGCCAAGTTTAAGAAATTGTTCTCCAAAGATGATTTTGAAGTGAGACGATCTTAAAGGATAAAGCAAATATAAAATATTTATATCTTAAAAGGTAGTTTCTCTGTTTTTGTTCCCTTAGACCTTAGAATGAAATAAGGATCACAATGTATAAAATGAACATATATGCTCTTCTTTCCACTATCTGCCTTTACACTCATTGTTCTTTGCTGTGGGATTATTTTTATTCCTCTAATACAGAACTGATTAGGTGTGAATTCCAGGCTGATCGCTGTGTATTCACCTTTCATAAAGGTCTCTATGTGGCAATAGAAAGTATTTGTTTTGACCTAAGGGCTTTCTAAGTATTATGAAGGCTTAAGGAAACAGGTTTCCACAAGTCTGAGATTTTTTTTTATTGGTTTCTTCTGTCAATTTGTGTCTGAACAGACTTTTAAAATACCACCAGAGTTATTTTGTAAGGTTTCCCTGACCCCATTGATGCAAGAGAAAAAACAGAAGGGAGCGAAGGACAAAGAGAAAAAGAAAAAAAGAAAGCTTTAGACAATATCAACATTTTATTTCTATTTCAAAATACATATACATAGACTACACTTTTAAATGGAGGTGTATGTTTATGTGCAGCTAGGAACTGATGCTTTAGGGTTTTTTGTTACTGTGCAATAAATTTAAAAAATAAAATCTACATCAAAAGACAACACACATTTACTATTCCACATTGTCTGTGGGTCAGATCCAGGCACTGTCTACCTCGATCCTTTGCTGAAGGTCTCAGAAGACTATAATCAAGGTATCGGCTGGACTGCATTCTCATCTGGAGGCGGGATGAACCCTCTTTCAAGCTTTTTAAGTGGTTGGCAGACTTCATTTCTTATAGGTGTATGACAAGGGCCCCAGCATTTGTTAGACGTTGGCAAGGAACTGCCCGCAGGTCCTAGAGGCTGTTGGCAGTTCCCAGAAGCTTCCCACAGTTCCTGGCCTCTTGGGCTTTTCCAATATAACTGCTTATATCATCAACTCAGCAAGATTTTTCTGAGCTCAGCTGGAGCCCAGACCCTCTTTTAAGCACTTTCACATGATGAAGTCAGTCCCAGGCAGAACCATCTCTCTTTTGATTAACTCAAGCCTTACTGATTTGGGACCTTCATTACATGTGAAATGTCCCTTGACCTTTCCTTTATTCTTCTACCTATCTGGCTCTGAATATTTAGAGCTGTCTACTGCCACATAGCTTGGATCATCCATCCATGATGAATTTGAACTGTATTTATTAATGTAAGGGTGCTTTAACATCATATATGCACATATGTATGTGTGCCTATATATAATATTTGAAAGGTGATAGCTCAGAAATAAGTTAGACAAACCAGCTCTTGTACACTTTCAACTGGGATTCCCCTAGAAATCTTGAAATCAACATGTCAGTGATATTTTACCTTATTTTGAAAGTGAATCCTCTATTTGATATATTTTATATTGGTAAATTACACTAATATCCAATAGGAAACTGAGAGGTATTCTATATTAAACAGACCAGCGTGCAGTTCTTTAACTTCCTTCTAATTAATTAATTAGAAAATTAGAAGAAGGTTAAGAAAAAAGTAGTGAGTTTTAATAAGTGAGGGCTTGTTAAACAGAGATTGTTGGGCCTCACCTCAAGAGTTTCTGATCTCATAGGTCTGGAGTAGGACTTAAGATTTCCATTTCTACCAAAGCCTCAAGAGATGCTGATGCTGATGGTCCCAGCACCAATACTGGGGATCCCTCTCGATTGCCCTGCTCCAAGAAAAACCTTCAAATTAAGTTGTGCCAGTGATGGAGAGCACCTGGTCAAAATAAGGTACGTTCATGAATTCTCAATTGTCAGGTGCCAGATGTTTTACAGCAAGATATAGGGGTTAAGGGAACCAATGAGATTCTCTGTTGGATAATTTAAATGTTAGCAGTAACAAGTGGTCCCCAGTTGTGTTGAGAGCATGGGCTGGCAGACAGGAAAACAGCGGGCTAAGGAATCAATATGGGCTTCGGAAATTATCAATAGGTGAATCTCTGAAAAATCAGAAGTCAAGTTTGCACAGATATAGAAAATCTTGTTAGCAGTAGCAGCAGTAAGAAAATCAGAGAGGAATGACCTAGCAGAATGTGGATTAGTGTTTAAAGGAATATTTTCTCAATATGAGTTAGAGTGATGGAGAAGGGTGAGTAAAATGAGCTCCTAGAGCTGTGAAATCTTTTGAGTTACTTCTGGCCTTCATGAGGCCCAGCTTTTGTGTGTTCCCTATATTTTCCATAAAAGCTTACCTTAAGCCTTTTCTCCAGGTTCCCCTGAAATCTACTTTATCAAGATTCCTGTGTTGTTACAGTAATGATATACATTTTAGATCACAAGCTCAAATCACAACAAACATGTCAAGATCTCAATAATGTACTCTCCTATTGTACTTCCTAATTGTCATATTAACATAAATGCTTGGATGAATTTTTGCTCATTGTAATACAAGGAATCTAACATATGCTCTCATCCTCCCTCATCTGGCCCCAATTAAATATCCAAACCATCCTGAGCTCACTCAGGCACATTCATATTCTGTAGCAGCCTGCATGGCACAGGCTGCTAGTGAATAGATGAGAGCCCAGCAGGACAGCAGGCGGGAGGAGGAGTGGTGTAATGCACCCTTCTTTAATACACATCCCCAATGCCTTACCAGTAATTAGAACAATATTAGTGATCGATAATTAAATAGCACAAAGGGGGTGAAATATGCCACAATCTAAAGCGAAGATCAAAGCTCTGGTGTAGGAATTTCTCAGGCAAAGAGAGCATCGCAGACAAATGTCCCGAGGCAAGAATATTTCACAGACTAGTGTAGCTGAAGAGTGAACAGCTGAGAATGACAAGAAAGGGCACCAAGGAGAAATGTGTAAAATGGAAAAGAGGTAGTGTAGGACTCTGTGGGCCATTGTAAGAACTTTGGTTTTTACTCTGAATACTACAGGGAGTGATAATGGTGTTTTTAGCAGAGGAGTTGCATGGTTTGTCTTCTTTAAAAGATTGTTCAGAATGTAAAGAGAGAAAGGTTTTCTGTTTTTTTTTTTTTTAATGTAAAGAGAACTGAGAATGCCTCTTTAATGAATGAGCTCATTATCTTTCTTTACAAGTGAAGAGAATGTTTAATAAGACAGTTGTTAGTTAGCATGTAGTCTAGACATTTAAAGTGACTATGATGATTTTGTTAAAGCCAGGATCATTAACTAATTATAACCTGATGCTTTCTTCTCTGTTACTGGGACTTAGCTGCCTGATAGATTAGAGTTGAGTTTATGAGTTGGAGCAAAAACTCTGGAACTGCAGCACACTGCCAAAATTGCAGGAGATGTTTCAGTGGCGTTTCTCCCTCCAATTATGCCCTTTTAAAATCAATGCTATACATTATCTGCATATTAAGATCTTGAACTTTAGGTCCCGTCTTATTCTTCAAGTTCTCACAGTTACTGACTTGCATTTTCATATCTCTGTTGCTTGTTTTTTAGTTAGTACTATGCTTAACCCCACCAATCTCCTAACACAGATTAAAGTACTACTTCCTTTTTGAAGGTTTTAAAAAACTGCCCTAGTCTGGTTTAGAGGCTCCCTTCTTTGCCCATGGTATATACTTTACAAACCCCCAGTATAACTTTTATCACATTTACTCTCATTTGTTTGAAATAGCAATTAATTCCATGAGAGCTGGAATAATGTCTTATTCAAATGTAATAAATCTCCCAAGGCATGGAACATCACTTTCTGGCATATGCATAATATTGGAAGTTAACAAATATTTGTTCAACAGCTGAGGAATGAAGTATCCATTTGTTCTTTCCTGTTGGTTTGTTCAATGGCTTGTTATTCAGTACCTGGTACTTGTTCAATCTTGTGCCTTCCTCAAGTGAGATCTTATGTGTCACTGTAAATTACTAAAATCAGAGGGAGTTCTTATAAATTTTCATGTGTCTCTTCCCAATAATGTTCTTTGTACTCTAAATGTGGCTTGATTTACTTAGGTCAAAAGACTAATGATCTTTTTAAAGTTTCAACTCATCTTTAGGAATATTTTTAGTGTTCCAGAAAACACTTTAAAAAATGTAAGAAGCATTATACATTTGTAATTATTTTTGATTTTATTATTCAAAACAATTGCTTATAAAAACAATCAGAGAAAGAAGAGAGGACATTAATAGTAACCAACACATCACAACACGAAGAGGAACAAAAATATACATACTACATGATTTTTCAACTGACAATATAGTATTTTGAGACCATCTGAGGCCAGCAAAAACCAGTGCTCATGTAATTTCTACCAATGATTAAGGCTCATCATGAAAATGTTAAAATGTATCAAAATATTCTGATTAATAAAAGAAGAAATAATGTTTAATCAGAAAGACTGCCAGCAAAATATAATTTCATTATAGAAATAATAAGGCTAGAGAAATGGCATGCTTTAAAAAAGGTACACAAGGTCAGGCGCGGTGGCTCATGCCTGTAATCCCATCACTTTGGGGGGTCTGGACAGGTGGATCACCTGAGGTCAGGAGTTTAAGACCAGCCTGACCAACACGGTGAAACCCCTTCCCTACTAAAAATACAAAAACTAGCAGAGTTTGTGGCCAACACCTGTAATCTCAACTACTCAGGAGGCTGAAGCAAGAGAATCGCTTGAAAACCCAGGAGGTTGAAGTTGAAGTGAGCAGAGATCCACCATTGCACTCCAGCTGGGGCAACAGAGCAGGACTCCATCTCAAAAACAAAAAACAAACAAACAAAAAAAAAAGCGAAAACGAAAACAAAAAACCGGTACACATGTAGATCTGTCATTAAAGTTGTATTCTGGTTTTCATACTGTGTCCCAGAGAACCTAAACAAACTTTCCATAAGAACTGAAAGTAACTGTTGGTTTGTCATATCATAATGAATTAAGTAAAATTAATTATAATAAGAGAAATAAAGCATAGAAACATTATTAATTACCATACATAAAAAGCTCAGAAAATCACTCCTTCAGACAAAATAAATACCTAGCACCTATTACTGATATGACTGGCTCTTAATAGATGTTGTTTATGCCTTTTGTGTGCCACATATGTGGCATTTTTAAAAATGTATGCTCTTTAAAGATGTGAAAATGCATTCATTTCTTTTTTGTCCTTTCTTCTTTTTTTAAGAAAATATTTCTTAACTCCACAAATGACTTCAAATTTGTGTATGTGTGTGTGTGTGTCTAGAGAAGAAAATGAGACTATCATTTTTAATAAGAAATACTTCACCATTTCACTATTACATACACAGTAAGGAGCTCAGAAAAAAAGTGAAAATATATAAGCTATAATGAATATTTGTAAATATATCTGTTTTCTCTTATGGTAACTAAACAAAGTGGCAGATTAAGGATACTACACTGGCTTTGTTCTGCAACAGTTGAGACAAAAACATATTTTACCAAAACATAAAGGCTAAGACATGGGATTTCTTGCAAAACTGCTTCACAAAGCTACATATTTTATGTTTTGATTAAAATAGTTTTTGCCTTTGGCATGTTTTTCTTTGTTACTCTATTTTTCTTTTTTCATAAAATTGTTCATGCAGCTGTTTTATTTTCAAAACACAGGCTACTCAATGCATTTTCCCATTGTTTGATAACTTGTTTCATATAACAAATTTAATCTAGGACTCATACTACCATTTTCTATTTTCCTCTTTATTTGGCATGTCATAACAATATTGATTCAAGAAAATACCTAAACTCAATTTGAATATAAAATATCAAAATTTAGAAGAAGAATGAGTCATATAGTGAAATTATTCAGACTACAGCAGATTAAATTAGCTTTTAAAGAAAAACTTTATATGATGCATTAATAATATAGTTGTTGACTGTCTCTGTAGACCTTAGCTTTGCTATTGCTATAAGTAAATAAGCACATACTAAATAGAGTCTTAAATTCTGAAAATATTTTGAAATTTTTAATGCCCAATGTATATTTGAGAAAGTTATATTTTATATCATAAAACAGCATTAAAGGAAACAATTTTACACTAAGACAAATTTAAATAAATGTAAAAATACGCAACAACTAGAATATATGTCAATATACTATTATCTAAAATATGATGACTATCATTTCCTTTACCTATTGCTGCATAACTGTCTGTTCCAAAGCATAGTGCTTTAAAACAACAGTCTTATTATTTTCACAAATTTGTGGGTCAGAAATTTAGGCAGAGTTTTACTGAGCAGTTTCATTCCATACAGCTTTGGTAAGGGAATTATCTCAGTTTATTCGATGATAGCTAAGCTGGTATGCAGTATCCAAGAAGGCTTCTGTTGTCTACCTGGTTTGTTCAAAGGAGCATTTACAAAGCTGGGCTCAGCTGAATCTTCCTGTATCTTCAAGACATCTCAGGTCTTCTGTAAACACTCTTTCCATCAAGGTAGTCAGATTCACATAAAAACTCAGAACTCCAAGAGGAAAAGAGCAATCAAGGCCATTTCTCTTAAAGGCTAGGCCAATAATGAGCATAGTGTCATTTTAACTGTACTCTATTAGTAACAGTCACAGGCCAGCCAAAATTCAAGAGGAATGGACATCACTTCCACTGCTCAATGGGACACGAAGCAGCAGATTTGCAGCCAGTTTTAAACTGCTCATGTCACATGTTAAGTTATTTCTCCCTGTCTTCTCTATGTACTGTTTTATTTGAAATGGAAAGACAACACCAAATTAAATGTGCATTTGCATAGTGTATGATCTTTACATACTTTACAATTTTTATTAATTTTGTGAGATTCTCAATAATTATGATGAAAACCAGTACACCCTGAAACATATTTCAAAACAAAAATTAATTAGAATCTTAATTTTTCATAACATTTTCACATGTGTGTCCCAGTCAAGAATACCAGAAGTAAAACAATGAAACAAGCATACCAAAAACAAAAAAAATCTCTACCAGTAGAAGGGTAAATAAAACTTCAAGAAAGGAATTGTGATGAAAATTCAGATGTAAAAAGGTGGTATGTGCCGACATGCATGTGTGTGTTTGCATCCTGCTTTATATTTGAATGGAACATAAATAGATGAAGGGAAAGAGAAAAATAAAAGACACAGAGAGTAAAAAGGTGCAATGAAGAAGAAACTTAACCAAAAGCTCAATTATATATACTTATTGTGATGGTTAATATTGAGCGTCAACTTGATTGGATTGAAGGATGTAAAGCATTGTTCCTGGGTATATCTTGAGAGTGTTGCCAAAGGAGAAGATTAACATTTGAGTAGGTGGACTAGGAGAGGCAGACCCACCCTCAGTCTGCGGGGGCACCATCTAATCAGCTGCCAGCATGGCTAGGATAAAAGCAGACAGAGAATGTGGAAGGATTAGACTGGCTTCGTCTTCCACCCTACATCTTTCTCCTGTGTTGGATGCTCCCTGCCCTTGAACATCAGACTCCAAGTTCTTCTGCTTTGTTACTCTTGGACCTTTGGCCACATATTGAAGGCTGCACTGTTGGCTTCCATATTTTTGAGGTTTTGGGGACTCAGACTGGCTCTCTAGCTCATCAGCTTGCAGATGGCCTATTGTGGGACCTCGCCTTGTGATCACGTATGTTAATACTCTTTAATAAACTCTCCTTTATATATACATCTATCCTATTAGTTCTGTCCCACTAGAGAACCCTAATATACTGATGTTTACAATTTTCTCTTTTTACTCCATGTTGACAATATGCAAAGAATATCTCACAGTCATAGTTAGTCCTCTGAGAGTTTGAGTTAGGAGGCCTGAACTTTTGGGCTTGGTGAGGTAGAAGAGATAACACTACTGAGCAAGTAGAGAGAGAGAGGCTGTGGGTGAATTGTTTCATGAGAGAATAGTTTACATAAAAGGAAAAAGAGGGGAATCAGACCTTACCCTTAACATGACAGAAAAATAATGGTCAGTGAATTATTTTTTATTTTTACGAACTAAATGAGCAGAACTTAAGAGTTGGCAGATGTCTGATCCTGTATTTTTGAGAAAGAAATAGCCAGCATTATTAATTGATAACAATACTTTTAAGTATCACAAGGCAGCATATATTAATTGCTAAATGAGTGGTATCTGAAAACCTTCCTCTGAGTTCGGAGGAAAGTGAAATTAATAATGACTACTGCATCATGCATGGACTCCCTGAGATATGATTATTTTAAAGTAGACATTAAAGAGCACCCTTTGGTCATACAGAGCAATCTAGAAGGACATCCCAGTTGGAGAGAATAGCATTTACAGAATTTTTCTGCCTCTACTTTGACTGACTGTATAGATATTTTTCCATTATCTGTTTAGAAATTTAAAAAAATCAATGCTGGTTTGCACACCATTAAGTCAATTAGAAATTACTAGTTGCTATTCAATTATGTTATAAATATTGAAAATTGCCTATTGTATATTAACCATCATGATTAGATATGGATTGGTTTAAAAAATGAATAAGAAAAAGTCCCTCCCATTGAGAGGCTTATAGTATAATGGATATCATGAAAAATCAAACAAAAGATTGCATTATATTAAAAATGGTTATAATGGAGGGGTGGAATAAATAGTATTGTAGCAGAGAAACTGTTTACCAACAGATTTGGAGAAAAGCTAAAACAAGAGTTGAAGCCATCTCTGTAGTTTACTGCTAAAATGCAGGACCTTGCACAGTACTGGGCACCTAGTAGGAGCTTGGACCTAATTAACACACTGAATGAATAAATACACGAATAATTACTAAACAGAGGAGTTGAAGCTGAAAAAAAAAAATCTTGATGTATTTGTCCCTGTACATAAGAGGCATAGGGTGAGAGTTTGTGAAAGAAGCTTTCTGTTAAGTGAATCAGGCATTCACGTAAAAAAAATTAAAATAGAGAAACTTGATGTATATAGAGAATAGCATACTGGCAATATGCTGGGGTGAGAGTACACATTTTTTAATTGAAAAGTGGAAGAAATTTAGCTAAGGCATTATTAAAAGCAGAGACAAGATCATCATGGGTCCTGTTAACGATGACTCACATTTGGATTTTTGCTTTTCTTGAAGGCTGAGAAGAACCAGTGAAAGAGTTTCAAGTGCTAAAGTGACATAATCATATTTTGAATTCTGAATGGTTCCTTTGATAGTAATGGGAGAGTCAATGGGAAGTTTTCAAACCTGGAAGCAAAGAGCTTGGAACAGTAATAATGTCATAGACTAATAATGAAAGTTGAACGAATAATGATAAAGACCATAAAAAAGAGGGAAGATGAGTTTGAGTTCCTTTTGTCATGGGGGATGAGAAAGAGCTGTGATAATTATGGATTTGTGACTGGGGCCTGGGCAGAGGGTTTGTCTTTACTCAGAGGACAAAAACCGGGATTGAAATATTGGGGTGGAAGGTAGTTTTATTTTGAAGATAATTATTTACAGGTGGGACCTCACCTTGTGGTGCTTGTGGATATCCAAGTGATTGTGCAGTGTAATGCCAAAGTTATGTATTTGGAAGTCTACAGACAGACCATGGTGGAATTATATATGTACACTATCACTGTATAGTGAAAGTATTGAGCTGGGATAGAATCTTCTGGGTTACTGTGTAACTGAGAAGAGTTACAAAAAACAGAATGCAGCAGAATGTAGTTTAAAAATATCAGCTTTTTAGGGTGAAGACAAATCCATAAAAAATATTGACAATAATTTGAGTATGATTATGGAAATCAAGACGAGAGATAATATGAAACTAAGAGATAAAGAGGACAACTGTGTGGAATGACACAAGCGTGTCAAGAAAAATAAGTTATGAAAATTATTAATTATATTTGCGTGTAATTTAAATTAGAGTTGGTGAAGTATTTTTTTAAACATTCCTAAATGCAAACCAACAAGTTATGCTATGTAATGTAAGAAGCTTGTACAAAAACGAAGAAAAGAAGAAAAGGGTAAGGAGAAAAAAGAATTAAATAAACAAGAGTATATTACTGGTAAACAGTTATGGTTTTACTTATGTCATAGTATAACCAAATACACACACACATAGACCTACACACACACATAAGGTTTCAAAAAGGTGATACATTGCATTTGGTATGTTTTCTTGTTGTGACTTTAAGTTTATGCTTAATCTTATTGTTTCAAAATGTAAATCTGACATAGATTAGCTATTATAAACAGAATTGGCATTAAACCAAAAGGTAACATTTTCAATTTCTAATGATAGAGTTGACTAGAGTACACTAAATTTAATTTTAAGGCATTAACTAAACACACACAGACACATACACACATATATATATATACACACACACACACAAACACTGCATAATAGAAGATTAATTATTTTACTGAAGAAAATATATATTAATAATAGAATTAAAGACTGCCAGGAGTAAAATACTGCTGCCAATATTAACAATAATAAATTGTAATAAATTCATCATTGAAGACTAGGTCTCTAAGGACCTAATCTGTTTTTATGCATATTCTAATCATGAAAAGTCTTCAATGATGAATTTATTACAATTTATTATTGTTAATATTGGCAGCAGTATTTTACTCCTGGTGGTCTTTAATTCTAATATCAGTATATATTTTCTTCAGGAAAACAACTATAGTTAATCTATTATGATGTGTGTGTGTATATATATGTATGTCTGTGTGTATGCAGCACTATTCACAATAGCAAAGACTTGGAACCAACCAAAATGTCCATCAATGATAGACTGGATTAAGAAAATTGTGGTACATATATACCGTCGAATACTATGCAGCCATAAAAAAGGATGAGTTCATGTCCTTTGTAGGGACATGGATGAAGCTGGAAACCGTCATTCTCAGCAAACTATCACAAGGACAAAAAACGAAACACTGCATGTTCTCACTCATAGATGGGAACAGAACAATGGGAACACATGGACAAAGTAGGGGGAACATCAAACACTGGGGCCCGTCGTGGGGTGGGGGGAGGGGGGAGGGATAGCATTAGGAGACATACCTAATGTAAATGACGAGTTAATGGGTGCAGCACACCAACATGGCACATGTATACATATGTAATAAACCTGCACGTTGTGCACATATACCCTAGAACTCAAAGTATAATTAATAAAAAAGAGAGAAAAAAAGAAAATAAAGAATGAATTAAATTAAAAAAACAGATTAGGATATTTTTCAAAAAATAAGCATTAGGGATTAACATTAGTGATAAATATTACTTCTGTGTGATAGTTTGTATTTGATAAATACTGGATGATTGACATCTCAAAGATATATGTGCAAAACTTTGATATATATATAAATGTCAAAAAAGTATTAAAGTATACTTTTTACTAATTTTGAATACTAAGTGTATTCAAAAATATTCTACCAAGTGTTTAACAAGCCTAGCAAACATATTTTTACCATTTTTTCTCATTCTTTTGTTTCTTCCCTCCTATACTTTACTAAGCCTTAGGTCAAGCTATTAGGACTCAATAACCTTGCGCTGCAGCTGAAACATTGTCTTTTGTACATAGCGAACTTAAAGTACCACATTGTTTTTCAAGATGAAACTCTGATTAAAATTAAAAAGGAAATTCATACTTTGAATTTCTAGACGTCTTGTAGATACTAAAAAGGACAAAATCAAGTTATGAGTAAACACGAGGTAAAAGAGAAAAGAATAACAACAAAACCTCAAAGCTCTAGAAGACATATATTCTGCTTTAAAATACTAAAAAGAATAAAGGTGGGTGCGGTGGCTCATGCCTGTAATCACAGCACTTCGGGAGACCGAGGTGGGCGGATCACAAGGTCAGGAGTTCAAGACCAGCCTGATCAACATGGTGAAACCCAGTCTCTACTAAAAATACAGAAATCAGCCAGGCGTGGTGGTGCACACCTGTAATCCCAGATACTCAGAAGGCTGAGGCAGGATAATTGCTTGAAGCCGGGAGGCAGAGGTTGCAGTGAACCGAGAGTGCACCACTGCACTCCAACCTGGGCAACAGAGTGGGACTCCATCTCAGAAAAAAAGGAAGAAGAAGAAGAAGAAGGAGAAGGAGAAGGAGAAGGAGAAGGAGGAGGAGGAGGAGGAGGAGGAGGAGAAGGAAGAAGGAAGAAGGAAGAAGGAAGAAGGAAGAAGAAAGAAGGAGAAGAAGAAGGAGGAGGAGGAGGAGGAGAAGGAGAAGGAGAAGGAGAAGGAGAAGAAGAAGAAGAAGAAGAAGAAGGAAAAAAGAAATAAGTTAGTTGTAATACCTCCTACTTAGGATTAAGCTTATTTTTAGGTTGTACATTCTAATCACATAAAGTCTTCAAAGATGAATCCATCACTTCTTACCTTATTTTGTATTGGCAGACGTATTCAACTCCTAGGACTATTCCCTTCTCACGTCAATTAAACTAAATCAATTAAGTCATCCGTACCTAGCTTAATTAATGTGATAGAACAAGCAGAAAGCAAACTATTGCTTTTGAGTGTAGTTTTTAAAATGTCCTTCATAGTGAATTACATTATTAATGGAAATGGAAGAACATATTTAAAATAACAAAACAAAACAAAATAAAAATCTAATTTTACAGATTAAACATGTAATGTATTTTCCTACTTAGTAGAAAACTGTTGGAATAAAACATTTCTCCTTCTTCATTTACAACATAATCTCTCTATTTTTAAGTTTAGTCAATCCTTTGCAAATGTGCAGAGTGAACACGTTCTCTGAATAGCCCATTCTGAAACATTAGTGTTCAGTCCAGATAGATGTGGAGATAGGAGTGCCCTAGACAGATGCTTTTAAGTGATCAGTGATTGTCTTCTCATGGTGGTATGTAGAATTTTATTGCTCGTTTCTGGTGTATTAAGGTGATAACATTTATAGACCTGAATCATACTAATTTTTTTTCCCAAAACACATTGCCTGTCAAGGTTTCAGATATGTATCTATACATCCATTCTTTGTACCATGGTATTATATGGCCTTGAAATCAGAAAGGCCAAAACAACCAAAATACCTACTGATTCTTCCTACCTCCAGAGATGTAAAAATACACAGACATCAACACAGCTGCACTTACCACAACTCATGGTTTTCTCAAGGTAAATGATCACAATCTTTGTAGATTCTTTAGTGGTGGATTGTCCTATTTCACTCAATCTGTGGATTCAAGCTCTGATGAGAGTGCTTCCTCGACACCGCTCAGTTTTTCCTAGTAAAACAATGCAAAACAGGCCAGGCACAGTGACTCACGCCTGTAATCCCAGCCCTTTGGGAGGCCGAGGCGGGCGTGTCACTATGGGTCAGGAGTTTGAGACCATCCTAGCCAACATGGTGAAACCCTATCTCTACTAAAAATACTGAAAAAAATTAGCCAGGCGTGGTGGTGGGCACCTGTAATCTCAGCTACTTGGGAGGCTGAGCCGGAGGAATCGCTAGAACCCGGGGGGTGTAGGTTGCAGTGATCTGAGATCACACCATTGCACTCCAGCCTGGGTGACAAGAGCAAAACTCCATCTCAAAAAAAGGGAAAAAGAAAAACAAAGGTTTACTGGATAGCTGGACTAGTGTCTAGGAAAAACAAAAAGATGGAAGTGCAGTTTCTCCCCTTATCAAATTATGATTCTGGAGGAAAAAAGGCAAGTTAATGAGAGAATGAATGGACAGCATTGACTGGATGCCTCAAATCAGAAGGATTTCTGACAAGGACAACATCTGAGCATGGATTTGAAGAGTCATTTGGTGTGTACCAAGCAAGGGATGGAGTGAAAGGGCATTGTGGGGGTTGCTGGAAACACGTGCAGAGCATAGAAATTTGAACAAGGATGGCTTGAGAAATATCAAATACAACTCCAATATCTCCTATCCTATAATCCTTATCTCAATCTTAAAAAATCTAAAATTAAAGTTTTTATTATAACACCCATAGTTCTTCTCACACTTTCCCATATTAGATAATGGACCCATCATCACCTTTCAAGCAAAAAAAATGAGGAGTCAATTTCAATTTTTCCTTTTCTCTCATCCCTCAGGATCAATGCATCACCAACTTCATATGTTTCTGCCTCCAAAATATGTCTAGTATCTGTCCTCATTTTTCTGTTCTCCCAGCTATCCATCTAAGCCAGGACATGTTAATTATTTAATTTAATAACTGCTATTACCTTCTCTCTGGTCTCCATGCTTCTACTTTTATTCATCTACAAATTATATTCTACATGGTGGCAAGAGTAATTTCCTAAAAACATATATGTGATAAAGTCACGCTCTGTGTAAAACACTTAAATGACCATATATTACAGCACAGTTAAAATATAAACTCTTTACATTAATATACAACTTCTTAACTTCAAATCATTCATGCCACTCCCTAATTTATTATTTTTCAGCTATATTATAGTTGGTTTTTCTCTATTAGTCCACCAAGCCTTAGAATTTTGCACTTGTCCCTCCACCCTGAGTCACACACAGTCCTTACATTGGTGATGATGTTGTCCTTCTTTGATATATTGTTAAAAGTTTCTTCTACAGATCCACATAACTATTTTATACATGTATTTGGTATGTATCTAACGTTAAATGCATCCTACTTGAGGGCTAGTCAAAGTCAGTCTAGATTAACACTATATCCCTAGTACCTGCCATCATACTGCCAACTTAACATGTATTTGTTAAATGAATGAAAATTAAACGTTCTAAAATCATTATTTCATGTCCATTTCTCCCTTAAAAACTACATGGTAGTGCTGGTAAACTCACTGGTTGGCTAGTTTTGCTATAGGGAAGTCACAATTTGCATTAAGAAAATCACTGTAGCAGCCCAGGAAGGGCTTTCTGTTTCCATAGCAGAGAGATACCTGTCACCTCACTTGATATAAAGCGTGACTTCAGGCAGATAAGAACTCAAAATTAACTAGTGGAAGAAGAGACAGCTGATGAAAGAGACTGACTTTAGGGATGGAAGTGTGTATTCAGGTATCTTTATGGCTAATTACTTTTGTTTGCATGCCATAATAGACAGGAAAAGGTTTTGTTGCTCTTAATTTTTTTTTCCTGCTAATTTCTACAGTACACACTGAAACTTGTTCTATTGGTAGAGAGGAAGTGATCTGATATGGGAGAAAGGTAATGCAAACAGTTACAGAGCTTATATCCTATATAAGTCTAGCTATAAGTCTAATGACTCATTTTTGTTATTAATTAAAGATTAAAGACTAAGGTAAGGAACAATCTGATTTACAAGAAGAGACGTCAACATAAAATATTTAGGACTAGAGTCCCAGCTAGTAAGAGAACTGTATATTGAACCACCATATCCATTATGTGTACATATATATGTATAACCTCAAACTCTCTGTAAGTCTTCATGGCCATAGTTAAAATCAATTCTTTTTTTTTTTTTTTTTTTTTTTTTACATTTTCTCCCTTATAACACAGGTTTGAAGATTTTTTAATTGATATAATAAACACCACTTAGAAATAAGAAAATGTTAAGAAACTCCTCGATATTCAGAAAAGCACCCAATTTGGAACAGTCTTAGGTATAGAACACTTTGCTAAAAATGATGATTTGAAAAGACACTAGTTTGAAAATATTCTAACTTGAAGAATTTGACCTTTAACTAATGGGTAGCACAATCATTGTACATGAGAACACATCTTTGACACAAATGTGGCTGACTATATGCAACTGAGGCAATGCTGCTGTGTTGCTAAATATTTTACCATGAGAATATCTTATTATAGGTTGATCTGAAAAGATTTCCTGAGAAGGTTTCTTTGTTTTCTGATTTGTATTGTTTTTGTTTTTGTTGGCAGGGTGGGTGACTGTTAATGACTCATGAAGGAAGACAGGAAATTAAAATATAGAAAATGGCAAGGTATTGGAGGGTATGGTCAAAGAAAAAAAATAATGGAAAATCTTGGAAAGGGCAAAAAGAAAATCATGAACTGTGAGAGAAAAGAAATTAGGCTTTCAGAATGAATATGTTGTAGTTAGGCATTTATGCCAGGGGCTGCCTTAGATGATGTTTCAAATTTGTGTCATTTCAGTGCTTTTGGTTGCAGAGAATTTTGCTATGTAGACTCACGCACAGCTTTAGTAGGACACATTGATTTGTAGTTATTACGATTTGTATTCGAAGCAGGTTTTCAACGCAATCCTCATAACTGCAATAAAGGTTGCTAGGTCAGAATGTTTCATCTTAATGAATAATTTATGTAACACTAAGTCACATGTTAAACTGTAAGAAGTACTATTGTCGGTGAACACTTTGGAATGTGAATCTAGTTTTAAATTTCTACTTGCTTCAACTGAAGAGAAAAAAATATGAATTTGGTTTATTTTCAAAGAAATCAGAAAGCTCTAGAAAAAGATAAAGCGACTCCCATGACAAGTGCAGAGGATTCCATTTTACAGTTTCACATCTAAAAGAAACAAAATACTAATTGATAAACAAAAATTTAAAACCTGCATTAAATCTAAAAATTACATAAAATATCTGCAGAGCACAGAGGGCTATTTAAAACTAGGCCAGACTAATAAAATGCCATTTGAGGATAAATTAGATTTTCCGAGTTCCCTTTGGTCTCAAATCAGAATATTGCAATCTACTCGAACAAATCTGTTGAACAGCCAAGGGTCTTGCTATTAGTAGGCTTTTCAGCAGAAAGGGAAGCTCTCTATTTATCAGTGTCCACTTCCCTATTAGAGTAAAGCACTATATTTTCTTCTTCCATCCATTGTTCAAATATTTTAGTCACCTCAAGGTTTTATAGAAATAAAATGCAACCACATCTGTCAGCAGTACTAGGAATATCTGGTATACACAGTTAACTTTCACTGCTGGCACAGTAAGTGCACAATAAATATTTACCAACAGGCATGTATATATTTAGACATATACACAATAAATATAGCATTCCTCTCAATGCAGAGGTAATTAGAAAAATAATTTAAAAAGCTAACATACGTGGGGTGCTTACTAGTAACTTCAATGGTGAAATTATTTTATTCCCATAACCCAATGTGAGCTGTACAACAATATACTGAAAAGCATGTATGACAACATGACAAATTATAACACTATGATTTACTGATATTGAGTAACATGACTCAGGCTATGCTGCTTGTAAATATCAGAGCAGGAATATCACCAATATGTCTAATCAAGAGTCTATGGTTCTAACCATTTCCCTGTGTGTTGTCAATCCTAAAAAGAAATGGAAGAAGCAAAGAAAAATGACTCCAAAATACCCTCTATTGCTCTTGAGTATTGACAGATTGAAAGGCCCAAGGCCTGCTATTAGATTCTCATTAGAATGTATGTTATTAGTTTTTCTGGATCCCTAGACTTCTCACGGCCTTTGCTTGTTTCCATTGAAGACTGGGTGAACTATTAACCTCCCATCATATCTTATGGTATATTAAACCATTTTCATTAAGGAAAAATTAGGAACATAAAATGAAAGAATATATTTTGCAAAGATTAGATGTTTTATAATTTATAATTATAAAATAAGTAGCAACATGTATGCCTCATTTTAAAGCAACTCTACACTGTGCTTTTATTATAACATTATATCTGATTTTATAACCAAGCAGTTTTAGATTTATTTGTCTGATTTTTCTTATTCGGCTCCACTGTAGCAGTTATTTTATGATCTATATAAGGCCACTATGTGTCATTGATAATTTAGTATGACTAAATTATTTCAAACAAATGTGTAGGCAGTAAACAATTATAATAATTTGTGTTTTACCATTGGCGGAATAGTAATATCAAGGATCTAACACAGTAAATATATGTAGTGAAATATGCATGGTTCCAGGGATCTTATGTGAGGAAAGTGAAGATGTAGGCTTGGAGAATAAATATATCTGTAATTGGAAACAGATTTAATTAGTTACTATCTGTTTGATTTTGCACAAGTCACGTAGTCTTTCTAAGTCCCAGTTTTCCAAACTGTAAAATTGGTAATAATATTGGTGCCCAGTGAAGGTCGTTACATGATGAAATGAAAGAATGCATGCCAAGACTTCCATATTGCCCTGTCCCAGAAAACTCAAAAGATGTAAGCCCTGATTGTGAAGTCACTGGATGTTCTTGATGTCATGCCTAATGAAATTAAAATAGATAATTTAAAAACCAGTCCATTGGAGAATGACTGGAAAATGATATCTATCTTTCACTGTTTCAGAATTTATCATGTGTTGTTTTGTTGGTTTATTTTGTTTCATTTTTGTTTTCTCAATACTGTTTGGTTGAATACAGAGCATTTTTATAAGCTGGGAAGCCATTTTTCTATATTTAAATGTATTTTCTATCTGGCTCTTATACCAAAATCTTTCTTTAAAGTTCAGGTGAATACTGCTCAAAATTAAAAACTTGAAGAATGTTTTAAAATGATAAAGTTCAAAATTGCCAATTCTTACAATATCTATATTGTGTAATCCAAAACTATATGAAAAAAATATGGAGAATTGCTTTACTAGTTATACATAACTCTAAGAGAATCACTGCCCTGCAAGAGAATCACTGCCCTGCAAGATAATCGCACAAACACCATTTCCTTGGAATTTTTTTGATGTATAGGTCGTTTTGCTATCAGCTTCTACAGTATTAGAGTATAAAATGTGTATGAATCACTTGTATAATTATAGTCCATAATTTCTATACTCATTTAGAAATATTAGCAGACCTTAAATATTAGCAGAGCTACAGTCTCAGGACATTTCAGCCTTATGGCCAATTATATGACAAGCCAAATTTCTTTCTTCTATAGAGAGGGGCAGGTTGGAGTGACCTTGATTGTGAACAAGAATGTTAAAATGTAATTGTAGGAAGCTCCTTTTCAGAGTCACGTGTTTGTTGCCCGTGTTCAAGATGTTGGGCAAAACAATGCTGTGGGTCAAAGTAGAGTGCTAACAGTGTCAGAATAAATAATATCCCAACAGATTAGGGAGAATCATATGGCTAGGGGCTTGAAGAAGTATAAACTATAGCAAACAGCTGCAGGTACTGTTTTGTTTTTATTTTAAGTCTGTCAGTTTTGCAGCAGCAGGCTACATACACAAGAATGGCCCACACTTGTTTTCATGGGATCACAGGCTGTTCCTCTGGGAGATGTTAGGGGAGTGAAATACGGGTCACCATGATTTTATTGATGTGTCCTACTATTGGATTCTGTGTAGAAGGAAAGTAAATGACAGTTGAAGGAGGATTATTCAGATTCCAAATCTCCCTACTTACAAAAAGAAGAATGGATTTTAAAAAGAATTTTAATGACATTGTAGGATTCTAATCTTTAATTTGCATAAACCTGATAACCTGCTGATGATTGCAATTAATTCTTGTTTAGTTTTAGCCTAATTTAACAGATGCAAAACTTATCCAAGAAAACATGGTTGGAAGAAACAGTCTTCACCAATCTAGTATATTAAGAGTAACATTGTTATGTTTTATGTTTTAGTTTGAAAACAACAATCTTAATTTTTAAATCAAGTAGAAATCCAGATACACACACATACACACACACACACACACACACACAGTTGAACTATTTAGAATGCTTCAGTAAAATAGAAATTTCTTTATAGGCAGAATGTACTTTCATATAAAAAATAGGCTCTGTATGTATTGTTTTATGATAAATGTGTAGGGGATTTGAGGACAGAATTCTGAAATGTTATATTGGTTAAATGAGACTGCAGCATTATGTTCCTAATCCCTGGATCCCCATAAACTTGAAATGGTGTTATTTCGTATCAAAACAAAAGAGAAATTATATAAGCAAATGGTTTGCTTTGTGGCTGCAAAGCTTAAAGTGATGAAATTGCTAAGAGGAAATGCACAAAAATAGTGCACAGGGAGTCAAATAATTGTATTTTTTACCTGTATTGTGGTTTGAGTGACTAGCTTATGAAAAATGTAAGGTTGCACTGCTTTGTATAGTTCTCTATAAACACTTTACCTTTCCAAACATCCATAAAATGTTTGACAAGGAACAGTTCTCATTCTTGCTTTACATTCTACTTAGTGTAAAGAGTAGTCCCTCTAAATAATTTTATGTTTATGTTTGAAGGTGAACAACCGCTAGTACGGTAAACAAGTGTTCATTTGACATAGAACTTAAACTGAAGAATGAAAACATTCTCATATAGGTTGAAATATTTTTATTTGTGAAGTCTTTATCTACATTATATAATGATACAAACATTTCTAAATAAGTGGATTTTTAATATTATTAGGATTCAGAATTAAATACTAACTACATTGTTCTCTCTTTGTATTTGGATGAATGTATATAGTACATTTTCACCTATTTTCTTTCTAAAATAGTGCTCATCACATCTGATATAATTGAATAAAATTGTTAACTATCAAAATGAGTACTTTCAAATGCAACAAGAAATTGGAAAAAAAGATGTACTATGGCTCCTTTTATAATATGTTCTATGTGTTTGAAATTTATTTTATATTACTTGGAAGAAAATTATTTGGCTTCAGGCTTACTCAGTAAGTTCAGGAGTATCCTACAGAAAAAGAAAAAAAAATACCAAAGCACTATAAAATGTCCAGTATAACTGCTTATTTAAAACAACCCAGCAGCTTAGTTTTCTACACGTTATGAAATTTCCTGCTTCAAGAAACACTATGAATATGTACATAGTTTTCCAATTCAGAGAATTAATTTAAAAACTAAATGTGTTTTTCATTTTGTCATATAGCGTTTGTAGGACTAACTTCTTTTAACTGAAAAAAAAATAGAAAATCTCACTTTACACTATTGTTTTCCTCTGAATTGCTGATTAATTGACTGACTATTTTTATTTTATTAAATGGTCAATTTAAAATACAGAAAAAGTGTGGAGCAAAATGGCAGAATAAAAGCTTATATTTTTGTGTTCCGCCCCCAACACCCACTGGAATACTGCATTTTCACAACTATCTGTAGACAGAAAAGCATTGCCAGCAATAATAAAAAAATCAGGTGAGCACAGTACCCAGTTTTAACTTCATATCACTGAAAGAGGCATTCAGGAGGGCAGGAGAAACTGGTTTGAATCACCGATGCCACCCCTCCACCATCCCCCAGCAACTGCCACGCAGTGCAGAAACAATCTGTGCATTTTGGGGATGGAGAGCACAGCGACTGGGAGATTTAATGTTGAACTCAGTGTTACACTGTCTCGGGAGAATAAAGCCCCGCTGGGCTCAGCCAGCACCCTTGTAGGAAGGGAGCATTTAGACCAGCCTTAGCCAGAGGGGAATTGCCCATCCCAGCAGTCAATTGAGTTTCTCAGCAAACCTTGCCACCACTGGCTGAAGGGCTCTGCAGTCCTAGGTAAACTTGAAAGGCAGGCTAGCCCACAAGGACTGCAATTCCTAGGCAACTCCTACTGCTACACTGGGCTTAGAGACAGTGAACTAGGGTGACATGTGACCTAGGGAGACACCAGCTGTCATGACCAAGGAAGTGCTTGAGCCATCCCTCTCCCAACCTCAGGCAGCAACAAAAGTACTTCCTTCCTTCTACTTAAGGAGAGCAGAATGAAGAGTATAGAGGACTTTGTCTTTCATCTTGGATACCAACTTAGCCACAGTAGGATAGGGCAACAGACAGAGCTGTGAGGGCCCCATTCGTGGCTCTGGCTCCCAGACATTTCTAGACAACTCTTGGGCCAAAAGGGAACCTGTTGTCTTGAAGTAAAAGGCCCAGTTCTGGCAGGATTTATCACCTGCTGACTAAAGAACCCTTAAGCCCTGAATAACTAGCAGTGATACCCAGGTAGTACAATGTGAGCCTTGGGCTCTGACACACACTAGCTTCAGGGGTGAACAAGCACATTCCCAGCTGTGATGACTATAGTGAAAGACTCCTCTTTGAGGGAAGCAGAGAAAAAGTAAAGGGGACTTTGGCTGAAACCTTAGGTAACAACTTGGCCACAGTGGGGTAGAGCAACAAGCAGGCTATTTGGGTCCCTGAGATCAAGCCTAAGCTCTTAAACAGCCTTTCTGGACCTACCCTAGGTCAGAGGGGAGCCCACTTTCCTGAAGGGTGAGACCCAGGCCTGACAGAATTCAGCACAAGCTGGCAGAAGAGCCCTTGGGTTTGAAGTAAACATTGGCAGTGGCCTGGAAGAACATCCCATGGACCAGTGGTGGTAGTAGCCACAGGGAGAGGTTCCTCTGCCTTTGGAAAGGGGAGGGAAGAGTGGGAAGCAATTTGTATTGTTGTTCAATTGCTAACTTAGTCACAGTAAAACATCAGGTAAACTGCTAAACTTTTTGTCTATGATCTCTGGCTCCCAGACAGCATATCTGGACATGCCTGGGACTTGGGGGAACTTGCTGTCCTGATGGAAAGGGCCTTGGGAAAGACCCAGTTCTGCGCTGGCTTCAGGTCTGACCCGGAGAAGTTCCAATGGTGGTGGCCACAGGAGTTTTTGCATCGCCACACCCCCAGTTCCACGTGGCTCAGGAGAGAGAGAAAAAACAACAACAAAGCTCTATTTTGGAGAAACTGGGAGGAAAGAACAACAGTCTCTGTCTGGTAATGCAGATAATTCTTCCAGCTCTTATTCAAGACCACCAAGACAGTGCCCCTACAAGTCTGCAAAAATCACAGTGTTACTGTGCTTGAGGTTTAAGAACCTTCAAATACCTGAAAAGCCTTCCCAATAAGGACAGGCACAAATAAGCCCAGACTATGAAGGCTACAATAAATAACTAATTCTTCAATGCTCAGACACCAACAAACATCTACAAGCATCAACATCATCCAGGAAAACATGACCTCACTAAATGAAGTAAATAAGGTACCAGGAACCAGTACTGGAGAAACAGAGATATATGTCATTTCAGACAGAGAATTCAAAATAGCTCTTTTAAGGAAACTAAAAGAAATTCAAAATAACACAGATAAGGTATTCAAAATTCTATTAGATAAATTTAATACAGAGATTGAAATAATTAAAAAGAGTCAAGCAATAATTCTAGAGTTTAAAAATGCAATTTACATGCTGAATAATACACCAGAGTCTGTTAATAACAGAATGGATCAAGTGAAATAAAGAATTGATGATCCTGAAGACCAGCTACTTGAAAATACACAATCAACAGAGACAAAACAAAAATAAACAAACAACAATAAAGCATGCCTACAAAACTGAAAAAAAGATAGCTTCAAATGAGCAAATCTAAGTCTTTGGACTTAAAGAGGAGGTAGAGAAAGAAATAGGGGTAGAGAGTTTATTCAAAGGGATAATATCAGAGCACTTCCCAAACCTAGAGAAAGATATCAACATGCCAGTTTAAGAAGGTTATGAAACTCCAAGCAGATTTAACCCAAATAAGACTACCTCAAGGCATTTAATAATCTAACTCCCAAAACTCAAGGATAAAAACAAGAATATAATGGAGTGCCAATGTCTGGAGGCAGGCTTTTCAGTGGAAACCGTACAGGCCAGGAGAAAGTGGAATGACATATTTAAAATTGCTGAGGGGAAAAATCACCTTTTATCCTAGAATATTATATTTGGCAAAAATATCCTTCAAACATGAAGGAGAAATAAAAATCTTCCCAGACAAACAATACCTGGCAAATTCAACAAGAAACGCTAAAGGGAGTTTTTCAATCTAAAATAAAAGGATGTTAATGAGCAAGAAGAAATCATCTGAAGGTACAAAACTCACTGCTAATAGTAAGCACGTGGATAAACAGAACAGTATAACACAGTGATTGTGATGTGTAAATTAATCTTGTCTTAAGTAGAAAGACTAAATGATGAACCAAGAAAAATAATAACTACAACAAATTTTCAAGACATAGACAGAACAATAAGACATAAAGAGAAGCAATAAAAGGCTAAAAAGCAGGGATACGAAGTTAAAGTGTAGACTGTTCATGAATTTTCTTTATGAAAGTTTGTTCAGGCAATCAGGGTTAAGTTGTCATCAATTTAAAATAATGGGTTAGAAGACAGCATTTGAAAGCCTTAGAGTAACCTCAAAACAAAAAAACATAAATCAATCCACAAAAAATAAAAAGCAAGAAATTAAAGCATACCACCAGAGAAAATCACTTTCACTAAAAAGAAAACAGGGAGGAAGACAAGGAGGAAGAGAAGACCACAGAAAACCCAGAGAGCAAATAACAAAATGGCAGGATACGATGAAAGCAGTACTAAGAGGGAAATTTATAGCTATACATGCCTATATTGTAAAAAAGAAAACTTTCAAATAAATATCCTAATGATACATCTTAAAGAACTAGAAAAGGAAGAACAAACCACACACCAAATTAATACAAGAAAATAATAAATATATGGGCAGAAATAAATGAATTTGAAATGATAAAAATAATACAAAACATAAATGAAGCAAAAAGTCATTTTTTTGAGAAGTTAAAAAAATTCATAAACCTTAAGGCATACTAAATAGGAGAGGAAGAGAGAGACCCAAATAAATAAAATCAAAGATGAAAAGGGAGACATTACAGCTGATACTGCAGAGATTCAAAGGATAATTGATGGCTACTATAGACAACTATATGCCAACAAATTGGAAAATCAAGAAGAAATGGATACATTTCTAGACACCTACAACCTACCAAGAATGAACCATGAAGAAATCCAGAACCTAAACACACCAATAACAGGTAACAAGATCCCATAATAAAAACTCTCCCAGTAAAGAAAAGCCCAGGACCTTATGTCTTCACTGCTAAACTTTACCAAACATTTAAAAAAGAACAAAAATCCTACTTAAACTGTTCCAAAAAGTAGAGAAGGAATACTTCCAAACTCATTCTACAAAGCCAGTATTACCTTGATATCAAAACCAAAGACACATCAAAAAAATAAAATTACAGATCAATATCTCTGATGAATGTTAATGCAGAAATCCTCCACAAGATACTAGCAAACCAAATTATACAATACATTAAAAAGATCATTCATCATGATGAAGTGAGATTTAACCCAGAATATGCAAATCAGTCAATATGATACATTATATCAACAGAAAAAAAAGCAAACACTATATGATCATTTCAATTGATGCTGAAAAAGAATTTAATAAAATTCAATCTTCCTGCATGATAAAATCCCTCAAAAAACTGGGCATAGAAGGAACATATTTCAACATAATAAAAGCCATAGCCATATATGACAGACTCATAGTTAGTATCATTCTGAATGGTGAATAACTGAAAGGCTTTCCTCTGGAACATGACAAGGATGTCCACTTTCACTACTGTTATTCAACAAAGTACTGGAAGCCCTAGCTAGAGCAGACAAGAGAAGGAAATAAAGGGCATATGAATTGGAAAGGAAGAAGTAACATTATCATTGTTTGAGGATGGTATGGTCTGATATATGTTTAAACCTAAAGACTCCACTAGAAAAACTATTAGGACTGATACACAAATTTAGTAAAGTTGCAGGATGCAAGACCAACATACAAAAATCAGTAGCATTTATATATCCCAACAGTGAACCATTTGAAATAGAAATTTTAATATGTAATCCTATTTGCAAGAGCCAAAAGTGAAATTAAATACCTAGGAATAAACTTAACCAAACAATTAAAAGATCTCTACAGTGAAAACTATAAACACTAATGAAAAAAAAAATTGAAGAACATCCCAAAAATGGAAAGATATTCCATGTTCATGGATTGGAAGAATCAATATTGTTAAAATGTTCCTATTACCCAAAGCAATCTATAGATTCAATGCAATTCTTATCAAACTACCAATTATATTTTTTCACAGAAATAGAAAAAAAAATCCCATCATTTATATGCAACCATAAAAGGCCCAGAATAGCCAAAGCTATCATAAGCGAAAGGAACAAAATTGGAGGAAATCCATTACCTGACTTCAAAATATACTACAGAGCTACAATAACCAAATCAACGTGGTATTGGCATAAAAACACACACATAGACCAGTGGAATGGAGTAGAGAACTCAGGAACAAAGTCACACATGTACAGTGAACTCAATTTTGACAAAGGTGCCAAGAACATACAATGGGAAAAAGACAGTCTCTTCAATAAATGGTGCTGGGAAACTGATACCCGTATGCAGAAGAATGAAATTAGACCCCTTCATCTTACGATATACAAAAATCAAATCAAAATACCTAAAGACTTAAATCTAAGGCCTCAAACTATGAAACTACTACAAGAAAGCATTTAGGAAACTTTCCAGGACACTGCCTTGGCAAAACTTTCTTAAGTGATGGTTAACAGAGACTGGCAAGGGTAATGGGGCTGTGGGTGGGAGGAGGGGATGATTAATGGGTACAAAAAATAGAAAGAATGGATAAAACCTAATATTTGATACCCCAAAAGCACAGGCAACCGAAGCAAAAATGGGTAAATTGACAAATGGCTTCACATCAAGTTAAGAAGCTTCTGCACACAAAGGGAATAATCAACAAAGTGAAGAGACAACCCATAGAATGGGAGAAAATATTTGTGAACTACCCATCTGAAATGACTAATAACCAGAATATGTATGAAGGGCAAACACTATAGGGAAAAATTTAATAATCTGATTTAAAAATGGGCAAAATAGTTGAATAAACATTTCTCAAAATAAGACATACAAACGGAAAACAACAGGCGTATGAAAAGGTGCTCAATATTATTGAAGATCAGAGAAATGCAAATTAAAACTATAATGAGATATCATCTCACACCATTTAAAATGGCTTTAACCCAAAAGTAAGGCAATAATAAATGCTGGCAAGGATGTGGATTAAAGTGAATGCTTGTACACTGTTAGTGGGAATGTAAATTAGTACAACCACTATGTAAAACAGTTTGGAGGTTACTAAAAATAGAACTACTATATGATCCAGCAATTCCATTGCTGGGTATATTCCCAAAAGAAAAGAAATCAGTATATCAAAGGTATTAAAACATTTCTAGGATATCTGCACTCCTATATTTGTTGCAGCACTGCTCACAATAGCCAAGATTTGCAAGCAAACTAAGTGCCCATCACCAGATGAATGGATAAAGAAAATGTAGTACTGATACACAATAGAGTACTATTCAGCCAGAAGAAAAGAAAGTGATTCTATCATTTGCAACAACATAGATGGAAGGGGAAGACACTGAAATAAGCCAGACACAGAAAGAAAAACATTGTATGTTTTCACTTGTTTGTGACATCTAAAAATAGCAACACTTAAACTAATGGAAATAGATATTAGAAGGATGGATGGCAGCCTCCTTGCCATAGTTTAAGGAAGCTCACTCATTTTCAAGCATTGGGAGATGCAGCTTCATCCTTGATTGGAATGATGATCTCAGATAAGTAAGGAAGGCCAACAGCTTTACTAGCCTGAGATTTCTGTGTTCGTTGCAGCAAACATATTCTTCGTTGAGTTTGCTCTCCTGTTTAGGGAAGACAGAGAAGGCCTAAGTTAACCCCACACTCCTGGCAAACCCTGAAGCTGTGCTTTTGCACACTGAGGAAGGACAAAAGGAGCCCACTGAAAAGTACACACCAGGGCAACCATGAAAACCCCGAATGCACTTATTACCCACAGAGATCCATTGTCAGCTGAGGGATTTCTTGCTGGATCAAAGCATTTGAGAATAACTTCTCTCCAATCACTGACCACTAAGCTCCGCATACAGAGGAGTGAACCCTACAATTCCCAGTTGAAAAATACTATCAAGAAAACCTCACAAACACTAAGAAGGAACCTCAGCTGCCCCATAATGCAGGGAGACATATTTCACAGAACTATGCTAGGTTCTAAATAAAGAAACAGCACACAAACCAAAAATCCAGAAGTAGCAGCAAATGTCACAGTAATATACCCAAAAGAAAGGAAATCAGTATGTTGGAGAGATATCTGCACTCCTGTGTTTATTGTATCACTATTCACAATAGCCAAGATATCAACGGAAGAATGGATAATGAAAATGTGGTACGTACGTACGTACAAGGAAATAGTATTCATCCATAAAAAAGAATAAAATTCTGTCACTTGGAATAATGTGGATGGAACTGGAGGACATTATGATAAGTGAAATAAGCCAGTCACAGAAAGACAAATATTGCATGTTCTTGCTCATATGTGGGAGCTCATGGATATAGAAAGGGTAATAATGTATACCAGAAGCTGGGAAGTGTAGTGTAGAGAAAGGGATACCGAGGGGTTGATTAAAATACAGTTAGATAATATGAATAAGATCCCGTGTTCGGTAGCTCAATAGGGTGACTGCAGTTAACAATAATTTATTCTATATTTCAAAATAAATAGATGAGTAGATTTAGAATATTACCAATAAATAGTTGATAAATATTTGATTAATTACCTGATTTGATCATTACACATTGTATCATATATCAAATTATCACATGTACCGCATTAATATGTGGAAGTATTAAGTACCCATAAAAGTTTAAAGTCAACAGTAAAACCTTTGTAATTCAGAGATACCACGAAGAAAAGAAAAAGACTGGAAGAAAATATTAGAAAATCACATAACCAATCGATTATGATAAAAACAATAAATATGTGTGTAATAAATTTGTAAATACACCTGCACACAGTAGAATGGCTATAATAATACAGACACAATATCAAGTGCTGGTAAGAATGTGGAGAAACTGGAATTCTTATATATTACTGGTGAATGTAAATGGTAAAGTCACTTTGGAAAACATAAACTTACGTTATGACCCAGCAATCTGTCTCCTAGAAAACAATCGTAGATAAATGAAATACACAGAAATGCAAACATGTAAGTTTTATGGCATTTTTATTTACAATAACTTAACCTTGAAAAACCCTAAATGTATAATCAACCAAATGGGACACATGCAGACAATGGAATTTATTCAGCAATGAAAAAAAATGAACTGTGAATACATGCTACATCACAGGTGAGCCTCAAAAATATCATGCTGGGTGAATGAATCTAGACTCCAAAGACCATATATTATATAATTGTGTTCATATAAAATATATATAAAGGGCAAATGTATAGACACAGAAACCCGATTAGCAGTTGCCTAGGATGAGGGGTACAGGACTTGCATACATAATAACACAAAGTAATTTTGGAGGTAAAATAAATTTTTGGAAGCTGCATTGTGGTAATGATCACAGAACTCTGTGGATTTACTAAAGCATTATATACTGACAGTGTTTGATTTTTGTCCTACGTAAATTTATACCTAAATGAAGAAAGCTTTAAAAATAAAGAAGGAAAGAAAGCAAGCAATCTGGAGCAAAGTAAGCAAGTGCAGAAGGGCAATGTATTAATTTACAATAAACAATAGAATTGATGCTTTGGGAGAAATATATGTATTGGCATGATGAACATATGATTTCCCTATAAAGTTACCTGTAAAATCAAATAAAATCAGATCATCAATTTATTAATTTTTAATGAAAAATGTTTTAAGAAATGTTGGTATAATTGAGTATGCACAGATAGACCATTCTATCCTGATAGACACAACTGAACTATGGGAAGATAAATAAAAGGTGAGGATTGTTTAGTGGCATGGTTTAAAGCAAGAGTAGTCATGTTTAAATAGGTAATGACATCATGCTAGGACAAGTTTATAAATTTATCTCACAACAACAATAATTCCAGAAATGTGATTAGCATACTTCAAGTTGATTAGCTACAATTTAGTATATCATTACCACAATAATATCTAAATACTTGAAACCTATTGTCTAAATTAGTATTATGCAATAGAAGTATCTGTGATGACAGAAATGTTCTCTGTTCTGTCTAGTAACCACTAAGGACTGGTGGTTGTTGAGCATTCAGAATCTGGGTAGTGTAGCTAATTAAATTTTTAATTTAAGTGAATTTGAATTAACTTAAAATTAAATTTTAATAGGAACATATGATTAGTTTCTACAGTATTGAAATACAAAGCTCTCTTTTATGGACAGGGTCTTTATGCAACATACAAAAAATGGATAGTTTATCCTTTATTGGTAATAATACTGTTCGTTATTGATGAATTATTTCTTAGAAATATTGCACATACATTTATTAAAGGTACATTCAAATGTTACCAGCTTAAAAGTTCATTTTGTAGGTGTCTGTTATAACCAATCAGATGTTGTAGTTGTAGTTTAATACTCAAAGGCCACTTTTCTTTGATTCCCAGATCTTGGTGGACAGAATATATTTAATTCTCAAATATTGACAATTCTGACATTTGTTTTCACAACAATGTAACCTTATTATGAAAAGTCTTATTTTCTGCATTGCTTTTTTTCATTTGTCACAATTTTTCTTCCCAAACCAGAAAAAAAAGATTGAAGAGTTGTTGAGATAAATGCACAGGTTTGAGAAAAAGTTAAATAAATAAATAAAAGTACCACATTCTAACTTTTTGCACTGTGTAATAACAGTATTAATGACACTCAATCAATATCCTACAGATGCCTATGATAGTCATTACTGTTGTATCCATTGCTTCATAACAGATTCCCAGAGTAAAGCAAAAGTACACATAGGAAGGAAGCTGTCCAAGCCCTCCATTGCTCTTTGAGCTCATTATGTGATTATAGGAAAGGGGAAATGGAATGATTTCCTCAGAAAAATATAATGATCACCACATAGTCTTTTGGGATGCTAAACAAGTATCCAGAAAAACATGTAATACATATAATACATCTACAAATCCTCTTTTCCAGTAATGCTTATGTCCTGTCATCTGAGATACAAAATTCTTTCTGGGTTACTAATTTCTTAATTTGGCCAATTTATTTAAGATGCTCTTCAAAGTTTTAATTTAATTGACTAAAATTCCCACCATGAATCTGCATATGGAATGACCATACTTTCGAGACTCTTTGTACATGCACTTCAAGGACAGAGGAGTAAAGAAAACTGTTTCACAAAACACAAACACATGCATATGAACATGGAGAAAATTTTACAAACATTTTCTTGAAAGCATAAGTAAAATTATAAGAAAGTAAACAAAATCATAAAAGTTTTTTGAAATCAAAAAGAATTAAAATATAGAGCTAGTATTTTTCAGTTTTCAGCATCAGAAAACATTGCTCCATCTCTGTCACCCCAAAAAGCAGCTTATTATTACATTATTCTTGTTAAAATGACTACTAAAGGATTAATGAATTAACTTGAATTAAATGACATGATTAGAAGTGTGAATCAAGAAATAAATAGGTAAATAAATATATATTTAAATACAAACAATAAAAATACAATAATATTAAGCTGAAGTGTAAAAACAAGTTGGTATTAAAATGCTAAACAAGAAAATATGAAATGAGAAAGATACGTTCAGAATCTTATCATGTATTGTCTGAGATAAGCAATGATAAACACAAAGTCAAGCATGTCTGTTAAAATTTTAAAGATACAATCAAAAGATACATCTGAAAAGGGCAGATAAATATAATATAGAAAGAGAAATAGGAGAGTAAAGGAAATTCAATCATTCCAATAGAAGTGCTAAAAGAAAAAAAAAAAGAAAAAAAAAGGTGCCTAAGACTAGAAAGTAAAGTTGAAATAACAAAATAAGATTGTAGAAATACAGATATTTGAATTATCAGAAAAATGTTGACTCAACTTGCCAATTAGCAAGTGAATTAAATAGAATGTATATGTAATTAAATTTTAACTTATTTAACATAGCCACTGTGCTAGGCAGCTAGAGATACAGTAGAAAACAAAACAAATAAATAACTTGCTTTATGAAACTCTTTTACAAGCTAGTGGAGAAAAAAATAAAAGAAAATTAAGTCAGACATGCATTTTTTATTCAGTGGAAAGTGCAATGTGAAAAAGTAAACCAGGATGAAGGAAGAAAAAAAAAACTGATGTAAAGACTGAAAAAACGGTTCTAGTAATGCACTCCCAGAAAAGTCATAGCTACATTCTGTTTCAAATTGTTGAAACTCAATGCCATCTGTATTACTTCTCCTATCTCTATTTGCACATATTGAATAAAACTCACTCAAAAAATAACAGTGCTATTGTTTAGTCTTTGTAGATAGCTAGAGTCTGAATGTGTAATTAGATAAGCATGAATAAGCATGAGTCTATGCATTATAGATCCAGCTGGTAATTCAACAAGTCAGTTGTGAAAGTTTGCTTTAATTATGAAAGTAGAGGTATACATTTCAATATTGTATTATCTTTGTTATCAAATTTCTATATCTCTGGTGTCAACTATATTGAAAGAAAAACGAAGGTTAAAAAATTCTACTGTATTCACACATAAAGCACATTAAGAAAGTAACTTTATGGACACAGAGAATGCCAAAACCTTGCACTTTATTCTCAGAGCTTACACATCAGCACTGTCAAACAATTGCTGTGAGCTGGAAAACATTCTGGATATTGATATTCAATATTTTTAACCTTTTGTCAGTAGGTGATGAATTAACTCAGCTCCAAGGCTGTTCCAGTTGACAGTGAGAGCTGATTTAACTCATTTCTCACTGCAGGGAGAAGAATTTAATCCAGGGAGAACAGCCAATAGAAAAAAGAAAATGAATTAAAAATAAAATTAGTGTGCTAGTACTTTAGCACTGTTAGGCATTCTAGAAACTCAGGGATAATTAACATTATTAATATAAAATATTGATGTTATGCAGTATTAATGTCATATCACAGTAAGAATTGACAGTGTTTAATGTTTCATAGCAGTCTTCTAGCTGAGCTAGAACTTCTTTTCACAAGCAAAGGAATTTAATTTTAGATTCAAAAAATATTAAACCCCTTTGAATGGAAAGCAATTAAACTCTTACTTTCTATCTTTACTGCTTTACCTTACTCCTATACAATGAGACAACCTGATTTTAAATTACTGTTGCTAATAGTTTGTAAAGTTGGGTTTGACCTTTGGAGAAACAAGTATTGTAATTCACATGACTGTCTAAATCAGTACTTTAGACAAATTGTGGCTTTTTAATTTCTTCAATCTTTTCACATTTATTAGTTGAAATTATTCTGTTTTTGCCACCCTCTACTTCATTTAGTAGGGTTTGGTAAGCCTAAAATGTAGTCCATATAGAAAGTAGAGAATAAATTCTTAATTTTTCTCATTTAACTATCAATTTTCACCATAATGAGTTGATATCCTGGTAAATTCCAGTGTTCTCTACAGAGTGTTGTATTATTTCTATGGGACTGATTGCACACACACACACACACACACACACACACACACACACTTCACTCTTATGTACTTGGGGTTTTCAATCCACTGTAGTCATCATTCTTTTGGAAGCACAAATGGTTTTAATGTAGAACAGTGAGAGCATCTTCATACTGGTTCTTGTACCTTCTGAATGGACTTAATAATCTAATCTGTTTGTAACCTCCTGTCTTAGTCTGTGTAGGCTATTATAACAAATGACCATAAACTGGATGACCTCAAGAACGAACATTTATTTTTTACAATTCTGGAGATTGGGAAGTCCAAAATCATGGTGGTAGTATTTTCAGTTCTAGTAATGGCCTATTTCTTTGTTTGCAGATAACCTTTTCCTTTTGGCATCCTCATGTGTCCAAGAGATAAATTATCTCTTTTGTGATTATTTTTAGTATTTAATTTTTTTACTGATATATAACATGCATACAGAAATACATGCACAAATAATTAATGCTGGTGAAGTTGTGGAGAAAGGGGGAACTCTCATACATTGTTGGTGGAAATGTTAATTAGTACAGCAACAATGGAGAATAGTATGGAGATGCCTTAAAAAACTGAAAATAAAGCAACCATATGATCTAACAATCTGACTACAAAGTACATATACAAAAGAAAGTAAATTACCATATTAAAGAGATATCTGCACTCCCATGTTTACTACAGCACTACTAACAATAGCCAAGATTTGCAATCGACTTAAGTGTCCATCAACAGACAAATGGATAAAGAAAATGTGGTATATGTATATAATGGAGTACTACTCAGTCATAAAAAAGAATGAAATCTTGTCATTTGCAATAACATGGATGAAACCAGAGGACACAGATTAAGTGAAATAAGCCAGGCACAGAAAGACAAACTACACATGTTCTCACTCATTTGTAGGAACTAAAAATTAAAACAGCTGAACTCACAGAGATAGAAAGTAGAATGATGTTTTACCAGAGGTTGGGAAGGGCAGTGGCAAGGTGGTGATGGGGAATGGTGATGGTTAATGGGTGCAAAAATACAGACACAAATAATAAGATCTAGTATTTGATAGCACAACAGAGTGACTACAGTCGGTAACGATTTCTTGTAAAATAACCAAAGGAGTACAATTGGAATGTTCATAACACAAAGAAACGATAAATGCTTGAGGTAATGAATACCCATTTGCCCTCATGTGATTACTACATTTTGTATGCCTGTATTAAAATATCTCATGTACCTCATAAATATATACCCACTATGTAACCATAAAAAATTTAATTAAAAAATAGAAATACTTATACAAAGCATTCATGTAATTCTCAATGAATTATTACAAAGCAAATACACTTTTGTAATGAAGAAATAAAACCAGCCTTACACATGCCCTCGATAATCACTTTCTCCCTCTTTCCTCCCCAAAGGTAACTGTGATCTTAAGAACTAACATAGTACATCAATTTTGTCTTTTTCTTCAAGTGTTTTATTACAGAAAAGTTTGAACATATACAAAACAAATAAAATAGTACAATAGACCTGTCATCCACTCTCAACCACTACCAATCATTCTTGAGTGCTCCACACTCATGACCTAATTACCTACCAAAGGCTCTGCATCCTAATACCATCACATTCAGGTGTAGGCGTTCACCCTGTGAATTTATGGGGGATACAAACACTCAGTCCGTAACACTACCATCCTTTATATTTAATAATATGCCCCAAACATCTCACAAATTTTCTGTCCAACACCTAAAAGATCTATTTTTTCTAAAGAAGCAATGACTTTGTTCTCATTGGTTTCAAATAACATCTTTACTTCTGCCTTCATTTCGTTATGTACCCACTAGTCATTCAGCAGCAGGTTGTTCAGTTTCCATGTAGTTGAGCGGTTTTGATTGAGTTTCTCAGTCCTGAGTTCTAGTTTGATTGCACTGTGGTCTGAGAGACAGTTTGTTATAATTTCTGTTCTTTTACATTTGCTGAGGAGTGCTTTGCTTCCAACTATGTGGTCAATTTTGGAATAAGTGCAATGTGGTGTTGAGAAGAATGTATATGCTGTTGATTTGGGGTGGAGAGTTCTGTGGATGTCTATTAGGTCTGCTTGGTGCAGAGATGAGTTCAATTCCTGGATAACCCTGTTAACTTTCTGTCTCGTTGATCTGTCTAATGTTGACAGTGGCGTGTTAAAGTCTCCCATTATTATTGTGTGGGAGTCTAAGTCTCTTTGTAAGTCTCTAAGGACTTGCTTAATGAATCTGGCTGCTCCTGTATTGGGTGCATATATATTTAGGATAGTTAGCTCTTCTTGTTGAATCGATCTCTTTACCATTATGTAATGGCCTTCTTTGTCTCTTTTGATCTTTGCTGGTTTAAAGTCTGTTTTATCAGAGACTAGGATTGCAACCCCTGCCTTTTTTTGTTTTCCATTTGCTTGGTAGATCTTCCTCCATCCCTTTATTTTGAGCCTATGTGTGTCTCTGCATA
>NW_012115055.1:1660796-1661903 GCF_000951035.1 Colobus angolensis palliatus
ATCCCAAGACTAAACCAGGAAGAAGTTGAATCTCTGAATGGACCAATAACAGGCTCTGAAATTGAGGCAATAATTAATAGCTTACCAACCAAATAAAGTCCAGGACCACACGGATTCACAGCTGAATACTACCAGAAGTACAAGGAGGAGCTGGTACCATTCCTTCTGAAACTATTCCAATCAATACACAAAGAGGGAATCCTCCCTAACTCATTTGATGAGGCCAGCCTCATCCTGATACCAAAGCCTGGCAGAGACACAACAAAAAAAGAGAATTTTAGACCAATATCCCTGATGAACATCGATGCAAAAATCCTCAATAAAATACTGGCAAACCAAATTCAGCAGCTTTTCAAAAAGCTTATCCACCATGATCAAGTGGGCTTCATCCCTGGGATGCACGGCTGGTTCAGCATATGCAAATCAATAAACGTAATCCAGCATATAAACAGAACCAAAAACAAATACACATGATTATCTCAATATGCAGAAAAGGCCTTTGACAAAATTCAACAGCCCTTCATGCTAAAAACTCTCAATAAATGCGGTATTAATGGAACATATCTCAAAATAATAAGAGCTATTTATGACAAACACACAGCCAGTATCATACTAAATGGGCAAAAACTGGAAGCATTCCCCTTGAAAACTGGCACAAGACAGGGATGCCCTCTCTCACCACTCCTATTCAAAACAGTGTTGGAAGTTCTGGCCAAGGCAATCAGGCAAGAGAAAGAAATAAAGGGTATTTAATCAGGAAAAGAGGAAGTCAAATTATCCCTGTTTGCAGGTGACATGACTGTGTATTTAGAAAACCCCATCGTCTCAGCCCGAAATCTCCTTAAGCTGATAAGCAACTTCAGCAAAGTTTCAGGATACAAAATCAATGTACAAAAATCACAAGCATTCTTATCACTAATAACAGACAGAGAGCCAAATCGTGAGCAAACTCCCATTCACAATTGCTTCAAAGAGAATAAAATACCTAGGAATCCCACTTATAAGGGAATTTCCTCTTCAAGGAGAACTACAAACCACTGCTCAATGAAATAACAGAGGACACAAACAAATGGAAGAACATTCCATGCTCATGGATAGGAAGAATCA
>NW_012115055.1:1662698-1669790 GCF_000951035.1 Colobus angolensis palliatus
AAATGCAAATCAAAACCACAATGAGATACCATCTCACACCAGTTAGAATGGCGATCATTAAAAAGTCAGGAAACAACAGGTTCTGGAGAGGATGTGGAAAAATAGGAACACTTTTACACTGTTGGTGCGACTGTAAACTAGTTCAACCATTGTGGAAGACAGTGTGGCGATTTCTCAAGGATCTAGAACTAGAAATACCATTTGACTCAGCCATCCCATTACTGGTTATATACCCAAAGGATTATAAATCATGCTACCATAAAGACACATGCACACGTATGTTTATTGCGGCACTATTCACAATCGCAAAGACTTGGAACCAACTGAAATGTCCATCAATAATAGACTGGATTAAGAAAATGTGTCACAGATACACCATGGAATACTATGCAGCCATAAAAAGGGATGAGTTCATGTCATGGTTGCAGATGGAAATCATCATTCTCAGCAAACTATCCCAAGAACAGAAAACCAAACAGTGCATGTTCTCACTCATAGATGGGAATTGAACAATGAGAACACTTGGACACAGGAATGGTAATATCACACACCGGGGCCTGTTGTCGGGTGGGGGGAGGGGGGGAGGGATAGCATTAGGAACTATACCTAATATAGATGACGAGTTAATGGGTGCAGCACACCAACATGGCACATGTATACATATGTAACAAACCTGCACGTTGTGCATATGTACTCTAGAACATAAAGTATATTTAAAAAAAAAGCAATGACTGTTTAATAAGCAAAATGTGCTAGAAGTCTTTATTGATACTGAGTTGCTATTGTTCTTAAATCCTTTTAATGGATGATGTTAAAACATACATTAGAATATAAAAAATATAAAAACAAATTGCAATGCTGTATTCAATTCACATATAAGATTTCTATTCTCTCATGAAGAGCTTATTTCCTACACAAAATTAGCATGAATACTTATATTCTTTATCCTACAATATGGAAAATTATAATGGAAGTATCTTCAAGGTAAGAATAATACAACTGGATAAAGTTAATATTTCTTTGCCTATATTTTGTCCTTATATTAGATATGTGGCTTGACTATATATAAACAATGAGACTCTTTATTTTCTTCTGTGAGGTTATGTCACCAAAATGGCATGTAATTAGCTATATTTGTTTTATTTTAAGCTTGTTTTACTATTTTGCATTCTGATTATATAAAAATTTACATAACTCAAATATCAAAATTATATTACATGTATATTAACATGAATTCCTTTCACCCGTTCTTTCCGTCTTGTGCCTCCCTGTCCTTTAAGTATTAAATATTTTTAGTAGTTTTTGCTGGTTTTTCATTAGCTTTTTGCAGATATAATTGTGGTTTATGTGTTTGCTTTCTTCACTTTTTAAATCAACAGGCAGCATATGTTCTGCTTTATGTGTTGCTTTTTTCACTTAAAAATACATTTTGTGGATCGCTTCGTATCATTGGATAAAGCCCTTGCTCATATAGTTTTACAATAGCCTAGCACTCTTTTTTGTGACTATAGATTGTTGGGTTTATTTATTATTATTTTTTCATTCAGTCTTTTATGGATGACCATTTTGATTGTGTGTAACATTGTTATTACAAATAGTGCCAGAACAAACAACTCATATGCCATTTTGGAAGTGTGTCATGAAGATAGATTTCTAGAAGTGGGATTGCTGTACTAAAAAACAGATGCATATGTTGATTTCCCCAGATGTCACTATGTTGCCCTCCAGGGGGGCTGAGCCATTTTGCATTTTCATCAATGATGTATGAGACGTGTTGCCACACTTGAGATTTCTGCCACTCAGAGAAATTATACTTTTAGTTTGATTTTTTCTCCTAACATGTAGAGTTGAATGTCTTTTTATTTGTAAAGAGTCGTTTGTGTTTATCTCTCTGTGACTATTTTGTCAATCTTTTTCCCCATTTTCTCCATTTTTGGTCTTTATCCTTTAAATATCTGAAAGCCTTTGTTTTATGCTGGGAACATATTTTACTATGAATTGTCTTTTGACTTTGCTTATGGTTGTGTTTTGTCTTGTTCTTGCCATGAATTATTCTTTATAAAATAGTATAACTATAATTACCCTATTAGTTATCTGTTATTTATTCTCTTACAGGATACAGTTGTAAAGCCCTATACCAGAAGATGAGAGTAAACATAATGACTATTATTATTGTCCAAAAGACTTTATCTCCCCAAATTCATATGTTAAAATTCTAACCCCCAAGGTGATGGTAATATGAAGTGGGGCCTTTTCAAAGGTGATTAGGTAATGACTGCAGAATTCTCATGAATGGAACTGATGTCCTCATTAAAGGGGCTCAGAGAGCTGCCTTGCCCCTTCTATCATGTGAAGCCACATCTAGAAGGTGCCATCTATGAACCAGGACTTTACCAGACACTAAATCTGCCCGCACTTTGATCCTGGACTTCCCAGAACTGTAAGAAATAAATTTACGTTGTTTATAAGTTACTCAGTTTATGATATTTTGCTAGAGCATTCTAAATGGACTAAGACAAATATTATAGAAGAGACAGGCACTAAAGTGATAAATTTAAACATAGACTGAAAAAGTCTATAAATGGATATGTGTGAGGAATACACAAACATATAAAGCCTTATTTAATACATTATCAGAGGTGTTATGTCATTTTTAATCCTGCACTAAAGTTTCCATTTGTGTCACAATAATTAAATGTCTGATTAATATCTGCAGGAATTAGCTTGCTTATATTGAATTACTATTTTTTCACTTCTAGAAAAAATATGTGAAATGATGGAGGATGTGATGGAGGAACTGGTACTGTAGTTACTTTTTGCCAAATATAGACTGCTGAGAAAAGAATAACCAGGTAAAGTTTTATTACTGTATCAGTTTTCTGCCTGCAACAAATATCCATGCTTTAGTGCAGCATCTCACTGACTAGAGAAGGTAGATTTCAGAGTATAGGGTGGCTGGGGAAGCTAGAATTTGCAGAGCATAACATTTCAGAGGAAAGAATTACAATTAGATGCTCATCCTATTTAATGTTTAAACAAAGTAGTTTTGTTTTCACATGTGATCCCACTACCACTTCAAATAGAAATAATTTGCAGTGATGCTAGGAAACTTTACACACATCTTCACGTTTCCAAAATTTTTTTCTATTCCAATTTTAGAATAGAATTTTAAAACATAGTAGATACATAATCTGCACATGTTGATTTGAATATTAAACAGTTCTAATTATTGTATGTGAAAAAAATCTGTATTGTTCTTAGGCGATAATTTTAATAGTACAGAAATTTTCTGTTGTGGATGTAATTTCTATTTCTAAAAATTAAAAAAAGTGAGAAAAAAGGAGAAAAATAAAGAAAAAGATGAGAATATTAAGGTACAGAAACAGGATATTTTAGCCTTCTAAAATGCTGAGGTTTTCTCTTTTTCCCTGATGTTTCTTTTTGTTCTTGCTGTAAGTTCTATTCCTGGTTTTAATTTTCACTCTTTTTCATTTTGTATTTTTTTAATTTTTGGAAAGTTTTGAAACTAAGAAAGTAAAAGGAAAGACCAACTGTTCTTCTTTCTCTATATTTTACTCTCAACACTCTCACTACTACTTCCATTGTCTTCTGACACCAAATGTGTGAGGGGTTTTTCCACCAAGAAATTCAATTCTCCAGTTCTCAACAGACATCTACAGGGTATTCCCTAGTTAAACTCAATCCTGACACTATGTACCTAAAAATTGTGTCAGATCCCACAGGTTAAGGCTTTAGTTCCACAAGATGGCTCTACTTTAGATGCCAAATGCAAGTCCAGGCCGCCTCCTTCGCTTATGACCAGCCGGTTATAAACTGTAATTTCTACCATCCCCTCTTTGGATCCAATTTCTTTCAAGACTAGCTCAGAGACCTCAGAAAAACAGTTTACTCGCTTAGTTGCCAGTTTACTATAACAGGGTACAACTCAGGAAAAGCTAGATGGAAAGTTATGGAGGCTTTATCACATAGACATGATCAATTATCACCTCAATTTTCAGCCCTTCTCCCCTTCATGGAGAACGGGGGACAGAAGTGAAAGCTCCAAGGTTTTTTTAATCATGTCTTGGTCTTTCTGGTGACCAGTCCCCATCCAGGAGCCCACCAAGAATTGTCTCATTAAAACAAAGCCACTCTTATCACCCAGGAAATTCTAAGGGATTTAGAAGCTCTGTATTAGGTACTTGAATCAAAGATCAAATATTAGAACAAAAGCTGTTCCTAGCACACGTATCACAGGGAAGTTCAAGGATTTTAGGAGCTGTGCATCAAGAAACTGGTGTGTGTATGTGTGTGTGTATAGATATGTATGTATACACATTTATCTACCTATGTGAGTAAACAAAAGATTTATGAAAGAGAATCATATACGGTTCTCAGTTACATTATTTTCTGTGATGTAATATCTATTGATATAAATTCCATATACTTATATATAATTTATATATAACATATTACTTATATATAATAATATAGATGTTATTTTATAGAAAACAAAATAACTGAGAGTGTTTGTTTGCTCACATAGCACTATAACAGTAAACAGAAACCTTCCCCCCTCGAAGGTATTTTGATTGTATAATGTAGTGCAATTATATCAGCTGAAAACTTCCTTGCATTTAGACAGAATGTACAAATTCAAATCCAATGCTGTCAAATGTCACCACAAGGCACCCAAGTCTTACTGATAGGGAAATTCTTTCTTAAAAAAATTATAGGGTACACTTTCTCCCCAAAAGTGTTGTGTTTAGTACAGGAATGATGACAGAGCACATTTCTGAGCTTAAGCAGTTGAAAGCAAGTAGAGAAAAAGAAACTTCACAGACTCAGATTTCTAGTCCAAGCCTTGTCTTTTTTATTTTTAAATTGAGCACACTTCTTTATTTGTAGTTCTGAGCTGTGGACAGATTTGATCATTTTGTCTGTTGTTCTTTCATAGCTTTAATGTTCTATCTCTTTACATATTTACTTATAATAAACATGCAGTGTTATGCAGATGGGGAAACACATATGCATTTGGAAATCAGTACTCTGCTGACCTTCTTTATTTAAGAGGCAGAGATTCCAGATGGCATAAATTTTCTGGTATAAGGAGAGACTGTGTTGAAATCTGAGTTAGAACCATCAAGTATATAATTGTTGCAATGCCTCTCTCTACTTCATTGTATCAATTCTCTTGTTTGCTTCTCTCCTAATAGATATTTGTCATCAAAAAATCCAGTCCCTTTACTGCTAAGCAGATGTTTTAAACAGGGAGTAGGCTGGCTTCTGACCTCAAACCCGGGGTGGAAGGGTGGGATTACTGACCTAGTAAACATGATAATGCTTGTTTTACCTTTTTCCTTCCTTGCCATCCACTGCTATTACCACTGGTATCATTTTCAGTTGCTGTGTGTGTGTGTGTTTGTGTGTGTGTATTACCAATTATTCTTAAATGCCTCTCTGCATTAAGCTCTTCTATACCTTGAGGCTGATTTTCCCATGAAATATAGGTGTCTTCAGATTTTATGTGTCCAAAAAGTAATGATTAGAATATAAGTAAATATGGCTTTATCTAAGTGACAATAAAAACAAAAATGTGATATAAAAGAAAGCATTATTTTTCCTCTTTTAGTTTCTCTTTCCTTAATAATAGCTGTATTAGGACATTTCAAAAAAGGCATACATTAACTCCTGTAAAAGGAAAAGATACAGTTAATCAGACTAAATTGAGCTCTGTAGAGAACCTGGTTCATAGCAGCATCCACGGCATTGAAAAGGAAAGTAGATGAAAGCACCAATGAGGAGACAGAAGGAAAGAAAAGGTTGATTGGGGACCATCTGTAAATTTACACTGCTAGAACCTGGCATTTACATTCCTGAGACCTCAAATTTTAGGTGGGCTTATCTAAACTTTCGCTTCATTTGACCCACCCCTGTCTTCAGTTCCTAACAGCTGTTCAGGATATTCAGCCTCTTCAATACTATTCCTAATATTCTCAGGATGGCAGGTAAGGGAATTAAGAAAAGGTCAGAGTTGCAATCAAGGTGGAATTTCTGGAACAAGAATCAAATTTATCACTAGGATTAGGAGCATGAATTTCAAGGTAAATTGGCTCAGGCATTCATTTAATGCGTCAAAGAGCCTCTTGGGTGTATCTATGCTGACCAGAAATCCTAGCCCACCATTCTCCAATTTGGTAGCTTCTGGCAACTTGAGGCTATTTAAATCTATGCTTACATTAAATAAAATTTAATAAAATTATAAATTGAGTTTCTCAATTGCCCTAGTTACATTTTAACTGGGGTTGGTAACCACCATATTGAAGAGTGCAGATTATAGAACATTTCCATCGTTGTAGAAAGTTTTCTTGGACAGTGCAACTCCAGCCCCATGATTTAAAAGTAGAAATAACAAAGTGGCTTATAGGAATGGCAATGCATGTTACCTTTCAGGTTTTCAAATGATAACTCAGAATGGGTTTCTTCTCCTAATGTGTCCAGAATTGGTGGGTTCTTGGTCTCCCTGACTTCAAGAATGAAGTCGTGGACCCTTGTGGTGAGTGTTACAGTTCTTAAAGATGGTATGTCCGGACTTTGTTACTTCAGAAGTTCAGATGTGTCTGGAGCTGCTTCCTTCTGGTGGGTTCCTGGTCTGGCTGTCAGTGGCTAGTGTTACAGCTCTTAGAGGGAGCATGTCTGGAATTGGTCATTCTTCTCAGTGGGTTCGTGGACTGGCTGTCAGGAGTAAAGCCAAAGACCTTACAGAGGGCTGATTGGTCCACTTTACAGAGACTTGATTGGACCATTTTGGCAGGGTGCTGATTGGTGCACTTACAATCCTCTATCTAGCTAGACATAAAAGTTCTCCAAGTCGGCACTAGGTTAGCTAGATACAGAGTACTGATTGGTGTATCTACAATCACTCAGCCAGACATAAAAGTTCTCCAAGTTCCCACCAGACTTAGGAGTCCGGCCGACTTCACCCAGTAGTTCCCGCACCGGGGCCACGGGGGAGCTGCCCGCCAGTTCCGCGCCATGCACACCCACTCCTCAGCCCCTGGGCGGTCGACGGGACCCAGCGCCCTAGAGCAG
>NW_012115055.1:1670090-1671399 GCF_000951035.1 Colobus angolensis palliatus
GGAACTCACACTGGCTCGCGAGAGCCGCGCGCAGCCTGGGTTCCCGCCCGCGCTTCTCCCTCCTCACCGCCCTGCAAGGAAAGGGAGGCGGCTCCGGCCTCAGTCTGCCCAGAGAGGGGCTCCCACGGTGCCAAGGCGGCTTGAAGGGCTCCTCAAGCGCCGCCAGAGTGGACGCCGAGGCCAAGGAGGCGCTGAGAGTGAGGGCTGCTAGCACACTGTCACCTCTCACTAAGGTACTCCTAATGAAAGAGTCCATCATAATTATGTAAGGCTCCAGCATGGGGCTAGACTACATAGGAACAATCTTGACTTTCACTATTTAGTGACAGACTGTGTTTTGGCAAAGTTAACTTATTTTGCTGTATCTCAGTTTTCTCACTGAAAAGACTGAAATACTAATGGCAGCTACAGTATAGGGCTGTTTAAGTTCTTTTAAAAAAACATACCGGATTGAGCTATGATTGACATGTAAATAACTAGACATGTTTAATATATACAATAGGATAAGTTTGGAGATAAGTATGTACTTGTGAAACTATTGCCACCATCTATGCCATAACCCTATCCATCACCTTCAAAAGTTTTCTCCTGCCCTGGGTATTTATACACTTATTTATTTGCATCATACATGTGTGATAAAAACACAACATATAATATACCTCTTAGCAATATTTTAAGTACAGAGTACAGTATTATGAACTTCAGGTTCAGTCTATGCTTTATAGTGTATCTCCTCTAGGACTTGCTCATCTGGCATAGCTGAAACTTGGTATCCTTTGACTGATAGCTTGCTCTTCCCCCTCACTGCAGTCCCTTATAACCATTCTGTTCTTTACATCTATGAATTGATTTTAGATTTTCACGTAAGTGGTACCGTTTTGTATTTGTTTTTCTGTATCTGGCTTATTTACTTAGCATAATGTCATCCAGGTTCTTCCATATTGTCACAAATAACAAGATTTCTATTTTTAAAGGCTGAATAATCCATTATATATATATATATATATATATATATATATATATATATACTACATTTTCTTTATCTGTTGAGGAACATTTAGGTTGCTTCCATGTCTTGGCTATTGTGAATAGTACTGCAATGAACATGGGGGTGGAGATATCTCTTCAACATAGTTATTTCATTTCCTTTGAATATATACCCAGTAGTGAGACTGTTGGATCAGGTGGTAGTTCTATTTTTAATTTTTTTGTGGAACCTCTATACTGTTCTCCGTAGTGGCTGTACTAATTTATATTTTCTGCAATAATGTGTAAGGTTCTCTTTCCTCCACATTTTCACCAATACTTT
>NW_012115055.1:1671742-1799547 GCF_000951035.1 Colobus angolensis palliatus
CTGGCTAATTTTTTTATTTTTTAAATATTTTTTGTTAGAGATGGGGTTTCACCATGTTAGCCAGGATGGTCTCGATCTCCTGACCTCATGATCCGCCCACCTTGGCCTCCCTAAGTGCTGGGATTGCAGTCTTGAGCCACCACACCCGGCCCTTTGCTCATTTTTAATCAGGTTATTTATTTAATAACAGGTTATTTACTTAATAATTGTCTTAGTTGTTGTTTTTGTTTTTGCTTTTGAATGGTAGGAGTGCCTTAAATATTTTAACTATAAACCATGTATTAAATATATAGTAAACAAATATTTTCTCCCATCTGTATGTTGCCTTTTCATTTTGTTGATTGTTTCCTTTGCTGGGCGGAATTTTTAGTTTGATATAATCCCACTTGCGTATTTTTGTTTTTGTTTTCTGTAGTTTTGGTGTTATATCCAAGAAATCATTGTCAGAGAAAATATCAGGAAACTTTCTGTCTATGTTTTTTGTAGAATTTATTTTAGTTTCAGGTCTTATATTTAAGTCTTTAATTCATTTTGAGTTGGTTTTTGTGTATACTGTATCATAAAGGTCTAATATCATTATTTTGGGTGTGAATATTGTGTTTTCCCAACACTGTTTTCTCTAAATATTCAAGAGACTGTCTTTTCCCCATTGTGTTGGTGGCACCCTTGTCAAGGATCAGTAGGCCATATAAGCATAGGCTTATTTCTGGGCATTCTATTCTATTTCATTGGCTTTTATGGCTATTTAAGCTTAAAAAAAATGTATAATACTACTTGCAGTCTAGCAATCATTCCAGAAAACTGTTCACTATAATTATTTCCATTATTCTATAGCTACCATACATGTTAAATGAGAATAATGACAATAATTCCCATTGATCAAGCCAAGGGTTTTTCTAGTACAAACCATCTACCTAAACCCTGAATATAGCATTATTCTTAAGGAAAAAAGAAAAAAAAAAAAAACAAGAGTAAATTTTACCAAATAGATTTAGGGAACAGTGTGCACATCACACATGTGCTTCTACACAGAAACTTGAAAGATTATAATAGATTTAAAAGTATATACTATAATTACTGTGCTCAATTTTATTTACATATTTATATGTGAAAAATAGTCAAGAAATGTATTTCAAGGACTTACTATAAACATTAATCCTCTTAGTCTTTGAACTATTTCAGAAGGCTATTGAAAGTATACAACTGAAGCACTAAGTTATTCTCATGTCTCTTAGCTGTTCATTAGTTTGATATATTTCCTTCAAACACCATTAATGCCAAGCTGCTGATCGATTACAGCACATAGCTTGGCATCATTATTAGATGGCTCTAATTATTTTGCGTAGATATTAAGAATTTTATTTTCAGAAAGCAAATGCTAGAAAGAATTTAATCTCTAAATTGTATTTTGAGTACTAAATATAATTATATCTATATTGATGTCATTTCTCAGTATTTAAAGTCATAGCTGGAAAGTCATTTTTATATACATACATTTCTAAAATGTATCCTGCAGATTATCCTTAAAGAAAAAAAATAAGGTATCTGTTAAATGTATTTTATTCTTCTTTGTTATAAAGAATAATAAAACTTATTTAATTGTGTTCAAAATAAGATTCATAACTCTGGTTAATGATCAAAAAGGACCAAAAGAATATAAAGTATGATTTATCAGTTTTGATATAAAATTTTTGTTTTCTATACACCCATGTAGTTCTCTCCATAGCAACATTATTAACAAAGAAAAGTCATCTTTTTATTTCCTTTTGGTTCCTCAGAGGGAAACACAATGCCTGAACATTAGTGTTTCTATGTGGAATGGTTAATGAATGGTGAGAACACACTGTGGTCAGGTCAAAGCTCTCATTTACTCATTCGAAAAGCTACATATGTATCATGGGGTCACATCATTTTCTAGAGTACTAGAGTGCTGTATACCAGTAAATGCAATTTAGCATATTGTCTTAGATTAATGCTTCCCAGCTGTTATGTATGTGGCAAGTGAGTCAACAGATTGGGGGAAAATAAAGAAACACTGCTGCAGTATTAGTATGAATACTACCCTTATTAATGAATAAAGGAATTTTAAAAAATATCTCTTACACATTATTAACTCTAAAAATATTTCTGCACAGTTTTTAATGTGCCAGTGAGGTTATTCATATGGTTTAATTCCCCAGGATAGTGTAAAAAATATATCTGTATCCTTAGGGCAGGAAAAATATTAGAAAGATTGTCAGAAGGTTCATTTGCTAGTGTTCCAGAGGCTACAGTGGGAGCCATTACCTCTTTAAAACAGAGTGATGACCAATAAATTGTACTATGCTACTTTTGCATTTGTTAGGCTCACTTTACAGATGTAAGAATGAAACAAACAAAAATTAGTAATGGCTCAGTTTCTCACAGTTCGTGGATGTTGAAACAATTCGTAACCACTACAATATAGTGACTTTTTAGGAAACATGGATATCTGAGGGAAAACAAAGAGAATATAAACCCCATATTAATCTGCATAATTTATACAAAAAAAAGAAGAAAAGGAGAAACCTTTAAGTAAAAGAAAATTTAAGAAAGTGGTTAGCAAAAAGTTACAACTCCGACAAAAATATTTCTTAAATATTCTAAATGGGATTTTTCAATTTAACAATTAAAAGACATTGTAAAATTTTCACACAGAACAGAAAATCTGCTCCCAGTTGAGAAGCAGTTTCAGAATGAGGAGAGAGACAAAGGGTCTGAAATCATCATGCCCGGTTTAATTTTTCTAAACTCTCAGGAGAGAAATGATTGAAATGCTGATATGCATCCCTCTGCAATGAAGGAATCATCGTGAGTGGGGCAAGCGTTTTTTCCTGTAAAAATGCTATTTTGCTACTCTAGCCTTCAATTCTTTGCCTAGTAAACCAGTTGACTAAATTAGATACTTCTTTTACAGTTTGAAATTTCTATGTCTTGGAGATCTTCCTCTACTACCTTATATGGTGGGGAAAAGCGTGAATATGTTTCTCATCCTGACATATCCTGATGAATTTTGAAACCTAGATTGATTTTTTGTGCCACTTATATATACCACCACCTACTGTTGATATGTTGTGTGTTAAAGGATTGAAAATTTATCTGTGCATTGAAACATGTTCTGCATTTTCTTTCTGTGTCCCACACAAATATCCCCTAAAGAGATCATTGCACTTATCATGATCGATATCGAAGCAGTCATAAGGCACATACAAACAGGTAAGGTAGACTGAAATGGGAATGAAGTCTGAGTTTTATATAGAGATAGAAATGCAAGCTAAGCTTTGAATCTGGAGATCAAGAAGCAAAGATGTGGTTACAAAATTTTTTAAAAAATTAATATACATAGATCAATGTTAGTTAAAAGTAAAAGTGTGCAGACTATAGGGACTTAAATTTAGACCATTTTGAGGTAAACTATGAAATTATGAATGTCCACTGGGGAGAGATGTGGTAGGCCATCAGTAAGATTCTGATTTAGTAAAATATAGAATAATCAGGCATCTAAGGCCAGTAAGAGATATTAGGAATTCTTCCTCTAAGACTGATGTTCAATCACTTTAAAATCTACCCATCATAGCTTTAGAGCAATCTAAAAACAAATACAGCAATAAAAATGACTTTCTGCTGAGACCAAGACCTATTATAGTAGAGATAATGGCATAGAACTTAATTAAAGTAATAATTGGACGAGGGTGAGGTGAAGCCAGCTATGATACAAATCAAATCGTTAAGCATCATTTTCCTTATAACCAACCCAAACTGTAGAGCATATTGAATAATATTCATATTTATATATGTTGAAATTTTAGAAATGGAAATCCTTAAAAGTATTACCAGGTCTTTTCATTTTACATATTTATGCATTCAGTTTCTTTCATTTAGCAAATGGTTGAAGAGTTCTTACTAAAATTTAGGAATTATGCTAGATGCAAGAAACTTAGCTGAGAATAAAAAAGTCCACTTTATCGTTTTTAGGCTCTTCTCCCTAAAGGTCCCTAGTACTAAGTTTAATGCTGTTATTTCATTTGATGTCATTCAAGAGTACTCCTTTCTCCAGTAATCTTTAGACTTTTACTCAAATTCTGCTTATCTTTTATTTCATTTCATTTTTATTTATATTTTTTTGAGACAGAGTCTCACTCCATTGCCCAGGCTGAAGTGCAGTGGTGCGATCTCGGCTCACTGCAAACTCTACCTCCCGGGTTCAAGTGATTCCCCTCCCTCAGCCTCCCCAGTAGCTAGGATTACAGGTGCCCACCACCACACCCGGCTGATTTTTTTTATTTTTAGTAGAGACTGGGTTTCACCATGTTGGCCGGGTTGGTCTCAACTCCTGACCTCAAGTGATCCACCCACCTTGGCCTCCCAAAGTGCTGGGATTACAGGTGTGAGTCACTGTGCACGGCCTCTCTTTTAAGATTTTACTATAAATATCACTACTCTTGTCGTAGTTCTTGGTGTTTTAATAACCGTATGCTGTCCACGATTTTTCAGTACCGATGCTACTTAGTACCTGGAACATACTTCCTACTATAAATCTGGTTTTCGTCTTACTTCAGCTCCTGATACACATGGTAACATCCTAGACTTTGAAATCATCAATACTTGGCATCTTTTCATAACCTAAATTACAAATATCCTAATCTCTAAGCATCACCTTCTATTTTTTTATGTCAGCATCACAATTGACTTCAGTTCCTCTAGTATATGCTATCCATTGACCTTCCCAGCTTTGTTCAATTCTGATCCCTTAAGTTTTTAAAAATTCCTTTCTATGTATCTTAGATTCCATTGTCCTTACTATAGTCAATTTCCTGCAAACACCCTAAACTCACTTTCCTCTTTCTATGAAAATATTATAATTACAAAAATACAATATTCTATATACTCTGAGCCTCCACTTAAATGACTGTATGTGGCTAGAGGAAAACATAAATCATAGCAATTAAGCTCCCTATAGATTAATTATTTTTGATCTCAAAATGGCTCCCCAAACTCCCTGGTATCAGACCATGTTTTCCTGGTTTATTTTCCAGTTCTCCTCAAAGGTTATTTCATGCCTGTCCTTTCTCTTTAAAACTCCAACACACTCAGTGCTCTTCACTGTCACTGCATAAATTTGTTTCTATTTTGTGAAGAACATATAAGCAATGAAAAAGTGTTCTGAGTGCTTTCACTGCCACATACCAATATATCTTCCTCTGTGGTTGTATTGTTCTCTCTCCTGCAATTAAGGAGATTGTGATTGTGTTTATGGCTAATGGTAAATCTTCTAACTCACTAGAACCCACAGTTACTTAATTTACTTCAAGATATTGATCCAGATAGTGTTTTCTGCTGTCCATAGGAGATTGCCTTCTCTACTAGATCATTGCCATTAGCATACAAATACACAGTAATATCTCATTATTTGTTGAAAACAATATCCTTCATTTAGCATGACTTTCCCCCCTTCCCTTTCTTATAAAACAGTCAAAAAGGTTGTCTATAATGTTTTTTCAACTTAAATTCTACAGCACTTGACATATAACATTATTTCTTCTTTCTTGAAAAACATTTCACCTGAAATATAAGACAGTATTCTATTATCTCCCTACCTCCCTGGCCAATCTTGCTCCATTTCATTTATTGGTTCTTTCTTATTTTTCCAACTTCTATGATTTATGAGTCCCAAGATATCAGAGTTTTCTATTCTTTAAACTCATGTTTTAGATAATCACATCCAGTGTTGTAAATCTAGATTAGTGTTCCTAAAGTCTTTTTAAAGATTATTTTCCTCAAGAGAAAACTTAAGCTTACATTCTCACTAGTGAGAGAAATTAAATACTAAGAAATAAGGGTTTGTCAGATAGGTTTACACTATGGAGAATCACAGATCATTGTAATATCAAACATTTTTCCACTCGTTAAGAACCAATTTTTACATCTTTGAGGGCTGTAACACCCCTATTGAGAATGTATGCTTTAAATTTTATCTATATTTTAATGAATCTTGACGTTATATCTTCAGAAAGAACCACTTGGGTGGACTCTAACTCATCATCACCAACTACCTAAATGACACCTTCAGTTGATATTTATTAAATATCACAATCTGAAAATGTCCTAAATAAAAAGTTCTAACATACATTTTTACTCTTCTAAAGACTCCCCTCTCTCTCTTCTGAAATCTTTGCCCTTCTCAATAAATGCAAGGTAATTTTTACCTTTGTTCAGACCCAAAGCTTACAAAGCATCTTTGATTCCTCTGTCTCATTGTTCCATTAATATATCTGGTTGGATCTAATGTCAAATTTTATCAGGAATCTGATCACTTCTTCTTTCTACCACTAATTCACTTGTACAACCCACTACTGTCTCTCAGCTGGATGACTGTAGGACTGCTCTAACTTTTGTCTCTTTTCTCCCTTGCCGTCTACCCACCCAATTCTATTTTCCATATTGTAGTTAAAGTGTTCTTTTTAAATATAAGTAAAATAGTAACTCTAAACCTTCCAACAGCAACCATCTAATTCATAATAGAAGTGCATAAAATAGCCTGTGGGAACTAACATAATCTCACTAGAGTTCAGTTTCTGATCTCAACTCTGACCACTCATCCTGTCACTCTGGTTCAACCACGCTATCTTTTCTGATGGTCTTCAAACAAAAACATTTCTTCCTTTAAAATCAACTAAAAATACTGTTACTTTTGCCTAGATTTCCTCATGTCTTACACCACTCCTCAAATTGATTGTTTTCCACCGAAAATAAAAATATTTTAGAAATTCTTCACTGACTATTTAAATTATCGTTTCAACCACCCCAAAATTCCCTCTTCTCTTACCTTGCTTTTACTTTTTCTCAGTAATCCTTACCACCTTTTGAATATCTTCTATTTACCTGCTTATTTGCTAGAAGTGTGTGTCCTCTTTCTTGAATTCGACGCTTGAATTTTGTTCACTGTTGTATTCCTAGAAGGATGCAGCAAACCTGAAAAATAGAATCCTTAAAAACATGTTGGGTTGATTACATGAATGGAAAAAACATAATGCATGCATATGAAAAACATATATAAATAGAAAGAAAAACAGATGAAGAAAGACGGGGGAGAGATAAGGAGAAAGGGGTAGAGAAAGAGAGACAGAAATCAAAATAATTTTCTTCCTCAAAGGTAAAGGTATATAGTCTGTGCGTGTGTGTGTGTGTGTGTGTGCGCCTGTGTCTGTGTATGTGTATAAAATACATATTATAATGACTTTTCTGAAATGTAAAATATAAAGCCGAGGAGACCCAAAAATGGAATACAGACTGTGAGAAATGAATCTTACTCTATTAAAAATGTTGAAGGTGGGAGAAAAATAGGAGTTGATCTAAGTGGGAAAAGAGTGTTTTGACTAAAGAAGAAATTAAAGCTAAGAAAAAAAAGGAACTGTGCACAAGCACTACATTTTAGTTGGTAAATTTGCTTCTCAAGGGGTGCATACTAAACATTCTAAAATTGTTTTTTTATGTATCCTGGGAATTAATAAGTAAATGCTGGATGGTGGAAGTCATGTGTTCCATATTTGGAAAAGGATAACCAAAAACAGTAACCCAAAAGCGAAAGCTAGATAGAACCACACAGAAGTAGATTATAGCTAGAGACATCAGTATGAAATCATTCTTAGTTGAACATACACACAGATGTGTACATTCAGAAACATTAATAGATATCTGTGCATACATGTGTTCATATACAGAATATATTGCCCAGCTCTCTCAACTGAAATGTCCTGTAAATTCACACAGTGCCAAGATTATGGTTTCTAATACCATTGTTCAATAAAAGAAACTCCAATATTCCTTGGAGAAATGACTGATTATGAAGTTGAGACAAGGGCATTTCTAGATGATTATAGAACATCTTTCAGCACCTCAAATTAAGGAAGCATAATACTAAAACAAAAAAAAAAAAAGAAAAAGAAAAAAATGGGGCTTGAGGCATGTCACAGGTACATAAGGGAAATGAAAGAGCTTCCAGTGCCAAAGCTGAAAGATTTGAGAAATAAAATGTATTACATTTTAACAAGAAGTTGAAAAATTATACAAAATCCACACTGATATAAGCTAATGATTGCTTAAATAAATGGAGAAGATGCAAATCTGCTGGAGAATTTCACATAATCTATGAAGATATGCATACCTTTAGGAGGAGGAGCATATTTAATCCCCAGCTCATCCTTGTGTATGGAACTCGCTTCCAAATAATAGAGTATGTAAAAGAACAAAACAGTAGAGAAACCTATTGAACACCACCTTAACCAAGTGATCAGGTTTAGCATCAGTGTTGTGATGTGGATATCACATAACCTTTATATGATATGACAAGATGGTCATTTTACATATTTTTTTCAAAATAATAATAACAATAATATCTACAATCTAATTATGAGGAACACCTTAAATAAATCCAAGAAACAAAATACCTAACCAGGTATCCCTGAAACTGCCAAGATTATGAAAAATAAGGAAACACTGAAATCCTTTCATAGACAAGAAGAGACTAAAGAAACATGACAACTTAATACAATGTAGCTTTTAGTAGATTTGATTTACATTTCTTTGATGATTAGTGATGTTAAGTATTTCTTCCATACCTATTGGCCATTTGTGTATCTTCTTTTGAGAAATGTCTCTTCAATTATAATGAGCTATGGTTTTACCCTGGTTAAAATGGCTTGTATCCCAAAGACAGGCAGTAACAGATGCTGACAAGATATGAAGAAAGAGAGGCATTTATACACTATTGATAGAAATCTAACAGTATTGCCACTATAGAGAATATGGAGGTCCCTCAAAAAATTAAAAATAGAATTACCATATGATCCAGTGATTCCAATGGCAATGAAATCAGTGCATTAAATCTGCATTCCCATGTTCACTGCAGCACTATTCACACTAGCCAAGGTATGGAATCTGAGTAAATGTTCATCAACTGATGAATAAATAAAGAAAATGTGGTATATATACAAAATGGAATATCATTCAGCCCTCAAAAAGAATGAAATTCTGTTATGGGCAACAAGATGGATAGAACTGAAGAACACTATTTTGAGTGAAATAAGCTGAGTAGACAAAGGAAAATTTGCATGTTTTCACTCATATGTGTGAGTAAAAAACATCTTGATCTCATGGAAGTAGAGAATAGAATGATGGTTAACAGAATCTGGGAAGGATAGTGGGGAGGGAGGGATAAAGGAGAAACGGTTGATTGGTACAGACATACAGCCAGATAGAAGGAATAAGACCTACTGTTCAGCAGCATAGTGGAACAACTACAGTTAGCAATAATTTATTGTATATTTCAAAACAACTTAAAGAGCAGAACTGTAATGTTCCTAATACAAATAAATGATAAATATTTCAAGTGATGGATATCCCAATTATTGTGATTTAGTCATTACACATTGTACATATGCATCAAGATATCACATGTACCCCATATTTTAGTATAACTAAAACTAAAAATATAACAAATGCAATGTAGTACCCTGGATTGGTAACAAAAGCACAGAAATCATAGAAAAACTGATGAAATTTGAGTAGTCTTGGATTTTGTCAACTGCAATACATCAACACTGGTTTCTTAGTTTTGACAAATGCACTACTGTATAGTACATTGTAATGAAATAAAGGAGAACTGAAACTGGAAGAGGAGCATGTTGCAACTTGCAGTACTACCTTTTCAATCATTATGTAATTAATTCAAAATAAAAAGTTTATTAAAAACATAAAGCAGGGCAAAGCAATAGTTTGTGATATGGTGGGAAATATTGTAGTATAAATGATATCGAGAAATATATCTGGTTTCATTTGACCAGAAACTGAATGAATGAAGTCAGGGATATATAATCCCTCAGCTCTCTAGGGTTAGAAGACTGTAGCAAGACAAACGAGTGCAAAGATTCTGAGTTGAGCATCCGAATAATCTGCAATTGTCATGAAAAGTACATAAAGTGTCATTGGAAACAGCAAAAACTGAAAAATGGTTTCCCTGTTTTTGTAAACACATATCACTTGTTCTTTTTTTATTTTTATTTTATTTTTTTTGAGACAGAGTCTCACTCTGTCACCCAGGCTGGAGTGCAGTGGCCGGATCTCAGCTCACTGCAAGCTCCGCCTCCCAGGTTCACGCCATTCTCCTGCCTCAGCCTCCCGGGTAGCTGGGACTACAGGCGCCGCCATCTCGCCCGGCTAGTTTTTTGTATTTTTTAGTAGAGACGGGGTTTCACCGTGTTAGCCAGGATGGTCTCGATCTCCTGACCTTGTGATCCGCCCGTCTTGGCCTCCCAAAGTGCTGGGATTACAGGCTTGAGCCACTGCGCCCGGCCCACTTGTTCTTTTATTTTTGGCTTACCATAGAGATTGAATCATTATATTATATTATATTATATTATTTATTTATTTATTTATTTATTTATTTTAGAGGAAGTCTCACTCTTGTCCCCCAGGCTGGAGTGCAGTGGCACCATCTCGGCTCACTGCAGCCTCTGCCTCGCGGGTTCAAGCAATTCTCCTGCCTCAGCCTCCTAAGTAGCTGGGATTACAGGCGCCTGCCACCATGTATTTTTAGTAGAAATGGGGTTTCACCATGTTGGCCAGGCTGGTCTCGAACTCCTAACATCAGGTGATCTGCCCTCCTTGGCCTTCCAAAAAGCTGGGATTACAGGCATGAACCACCGCGCCCAGTCGGAATCATTCTATTTTTAAATAAAGAACAGAGACTTAGGTACAATAAACTATGCCAAATTAATTATTAATTTCTATTTTAATATCTTTTTTATTTTTGTTCTTATAACAAAGAGAAAGTTGTTATCATTTTGGCAATATAAAATGCTAAAATATAAGATTGTCTATTCTAAAATGTATTTCGTATATACTTACGTGACTTTAGCTTCTGTATTATCATTTCTTCAGAATTAAAACAAAGCAGTTTATGTTTTTAAAGGAAATCTCGTTAAAAGATACGCAGTTTGAAACCATTAATAAAGCCATATGTGTCTCTTGTAAATGGTTAATAAAATTTTCTGTGCAACCTGACTACTCACAAGATGCAAGTTAAGCTCTTTTGAAATCCGTGGGTATGCGACTACCCATAAATCCTGACAACTCAAATACAATTCCCAATGTTGCCTTACTTAAAACCTGAGGCATTTTAGCTATTCAGAAGGATTTGTTATTTAGTGCAACCTTATAAGATTCATATATAACCCTGTTGTTTATCGGTTAGGTTACAATCTGTCTTTTATAGAACAAACTAATATTCACGGAGGACAAAAATATCCCATGGATTTTGGATGGGCAAGCATGAAAAACAGAGAGGGTGTTTTCTGTGTTTGCTTAAATTGTATAACAGACTGAAAAATCTTGCTAAAATAGAAAAAATATAATTTTAAGAGCTACTTAAAGTAATATTGCTAACAGATTAAATTATTTATTGATGAGAGGAGATGACTCACATCTGTAATCCCAATGCTTTGGGAGGCTGAGCTTGGAGAATCACTTGAGGCCAGCAGTTTAAGACCAGTCTGGGCAATATAGCGAGACTCAGTCTCTACGAAAAAAAAAAAAAATCAAATAAAAAATCAGTGGAGTGTGGTGGCATGCGCCTATAGTCTCAGCTATGGAGGCTAAGCTGAGTGGATCACTGGAGCCTAGAACATTGAGGTTACAGTGACATAACAGCACGACTCTAGCTTCTTCCAGTTTCAGATAACCCTAAAATTATTACATTATGTTATAGTAGTACATTTGTCAAAACTAAGAAATCAATGTTGGTATATCACCATTGAAAAAATACAAGACTACTCAACTTCCACCAGTATTTCCATTAATGTTCTTTTTGTGCTCTAGTTACCAGTCCAAAGTACTACATTGCATTTATTTCATTTGTATTTGTACCAGTTTATGAGTTATATGTGATATATTAATACATACATACAATGTATAATGATCAAATCAGGGAGTGAGACCTTGTCTTGAAAAATAAATTAATTCTGGGACCAAAACCAGTTGAGTACAAATATAATGAATTGTATCATTGTTGCTACATTCTTAAAATCTTCAAAACTTTATTTTAAAAATTACAGAAGAAAATTAATATATATTCTGAACTAGTGATGCTCATGGTAAATTAATTCATAATAATATTTAAATTTTATCCAATTATTTAGTAAATAGTTTTAACTATCACAGATCAAACTAATTACAGATGGTTTTGTTATATCTAGCTGTTGCTTTTCTTTCTCCTTGGTAAAATAAGGCTATACAAATAAGACGTTTAAAAATGAGACCCAATAAAAGCTACTAAAACAATCAGAGCACAAAGATATTAGGAGAATTAATAGGAAAGTGAATGCTTCTAATTCCCTGGGGGTTTGATTATCTTTTGTGAATTAAAGTTCCATAAAATCCAGTGAAGTAAAAGAAAAGGAGGAATAAACTTGGCTTTGTTCATAACTTTGTAAATATAATTGTCACTTTGTTTCTATCAGTAAAAGTCACCTACACCTAAAGGATGCCCAGAATGTCTTTACCATTATAAATACAGGACATTGGAGGTCACCATTCAGTAATGGGACACTGATATTTGACTTATTTTCAGAGGATAAAATTAACATTAACTGACTTCATCTATAAAATGTCTGCTCCTCAATGTGCTCCTTGAAAAAGAACTATATATTTTTAATGCTAGCTTATTTTATCTCACAATGAAACACACAAATACATGTTTTTGACATAAGTTTGCACTCCTAATGGTTGGAAGATTTTTTTTTTTCTTTTCTTTTTTTCTGAGATGGAGTTTTGCTCTTGTTGCGCAGGCTGGAGTGCAATGGCTGGATCTCGGCTCACTGCAACCTCCACCTCCAAGGTTCAAGCGATTCTCCTGCCTCAGCCTCCCTAGTAGCTGAGATTACAGGTGCCCGCCACCATGCCCAGCTAACTTTTTGTATTAGAGACGAGGTTTCACTAGGTTGGCCAGGATGGTCTCGAATCCCTGACCTGAGGCGATCCACTCACCTTGGCCTCCTAAAGTGCTGGGATTACAGGCGTGAGCCACTGCGCCTAGCTGGTTGGAAGATTTTTAGGAGATTCTAATAGACAAAATTATCTAGGGTAGTTTTATGTAGTTATTATCGAGTTTTTATTTCACAGAGAAAGGAATTGAGGATTTAAGAGTGAAATGCCTTTCCCAAGGTCATGTAATATTTCCTAGAAGTGTCAGGAGGTAGACACCCTTTACCAACCATAACAGTGTACTATCCTACATGATATCCTAGGACTTAATGTCTGCAGTATGTTTTATTTATATCTTTATCTTCTCATGTGTTGAAGGAATTATGAGAGTTTGTAAAACTCTTTGTGCTTTCTATTCATATCAGAGACAGGCACTTCTGTGTGACTTGGTTCATTCAATTCTGTTATCCCAAAAAGTGAATTAACATAGCTAGTCACAAAAAGTTAGGGTTACCTAGTTTATTAAAAAATGACATATATTATGTCTATTAAAATATTAAAATTAAAAGTACTTAAACGTGATTGAAAAACTTTCCTCATGAATCAAATATAATGGTTTTTCTTCAGCAAATGATTTTGTGTGAATATATATTTTATTTTTAATGAAAATATAAACTGTATAAAATTTTTATATAGTTCCACTTGATTATGAAGTTATGTTGGTATTACTGTAATGAAAATGAAGACTGTGGACCGCTAGCAGAATATTGTTAGTAATAATTAGCTACCAACTTTTTCAAAATAAGGAAATTTTTCACACATAACTTTTGGACAATGAAGAGGGCTGAGTAATGTTATATATATTTTATCTCTAATATTTGATCTGACATTAGGCAGTTTTATAAATAACTGCTCACTGGGCCAGGCACAGTGGCTCATGCCTGTAATTTCAGAACTTTGGGAGGCCAAGGTGGGCAGATCACAAGGTCAGGAGATTGAGACCAGCCTGGCCAACATGCTGAAACACTGTCTCTACTGAAAATACAAAAAGAAAAAAAAAAAATAACTGGGTGTGGTGGCACATGTCTGTAGTCCCAGCTACTTGGGAGGCTGAGGCAGTAAAATTGCTTGAACCAGGAAGGTGTAGGTTGCAGTGAGCCAAGATCGCGCCACTGCACTCCAGCCTGGGCAACAAGCGAGACCCCATCTCAAAAAAAAAAAAAAAAAAGAAAGAAAAAAGAAATAAGCAAAAAAACAAACTGGTCACAGGTTTTCAGTAAGCTAGTCATTTGACATATCATATTTTCCAATTTAATCATGCATGTTCTAATAATGAGAATAGCAAATATGTTTTGAGACTTTCATATCTGTTTTGAGACTTTTGAACATTTTTTTTCACCATGCCATGAGATGTATAAAGTATAACTGTGTGAGATTGAGTAGGGGAGAGTCTGATTAGTGATCTAGCCATTGGGCAAAAGCCTTTAACTCTGACTTTTCACTGTTGTTAACATATCCATGGATGATTTTTTTGATTTCTTAAAAATATATACTTTCTTCATTTATCTCTTCTTTCACATACAATCTCTTATAATAAACCATCTGTCTATGTAAAACATAAAGTCCTCACAATTATAAGCACCCAAATCACCCATTAATGCTTTTCTTTGCCTTCTTGTGCAGCCTGTAATTTTGTTCAAGAAGATAGGTAGTTCAAGATTTATGAGACACTTTCTTCATCACATTTCTATTGAATCACTGAGATTGCCTTGAAACAGTGACAACTGATTCCTTTCATCGCGTATTTCCTCTTTCGCATCTCCACTTTGTTTCATCTGGGGAAATACATATATATGTGTGTGTGCGTCTCCACTGCCTTACACATGCAAACTCAAAGATGAGTTTCTTTTAGGAGTAAATGCAAATCTACACACACACACACACACACATTGAATTGCTTTGTTTTACATATAGCCACTGCTTTTCCTTCTCATAAAAAAAGATACACCAATAAGATATTTAAAAATCAAGCCGAATAAAAGCTCCTAAAACATTCGGAAGAAAAAGATTAGGAGAATTAATAGGCAAGTGGATTTCTCAAAAGAAAAATGTTCATGGGTTATTAAGGTACAATAACAACATTTCAGCCACTAAAGTTAACTAATGGGTAGCCTAAATTTCAAAGCATGGGCTTTTTTCTTTCATATATTTTTCCACTTAGTAAAAAAAAAATACATATGCGGTCATGTTTTAAATTTATCTTTACTGGTTAAAATTCCTTTTAAGCTGTCTAATTTTGCAAGACTTACTATAATGTGCCAGTAGTAATGACAGTATGGCATTGATTAAAGAATAGACAACATTCTTCATGGAACAGAATAAGGAGCTCAGAAATAGGCGCATGGAAATATTGTCAGTGGATCTTTGACAAAGGAGCACAGGTAATTCCATGGAGAACAGAAGATCTTTTCAATTAATGGCTCTATAATCCTTAACCTTTGGCATTTGAGAATTGCTTGGTTTGTGTTGATCATTTTTTGCAGTGAAGGACTCAAGATGTCATGCTGTAGATGGATGATGTAGTGATAAACCACTCTTCCGTATCTTTTGAGAAGGCTTCCTAGCATTATGTCGTAATATACACGTATATAGATTTACTGAAAAAGCTAGTATGAATAAAAGATTATTGGTTTTAAACTCTTAGTAATTATAAATAAAACAATAAGGCAGAGTCTCTAGTCTTATATAATGTTAAAAATAATAAAGAGAGAAAACTTTAGACAAAACAGACACAAGTAACTTTTACTTATAATTGTTTCAAAATACACATCTATGAAGTGGAAGGCTCAAATAAGTTTAACTTAGCTGAACATCTGCTTAATACATGTATGATAATCAACACAGCACAATACATGCTTAAATCATTAAAATCATAAATATTACGTACATAACATGACTCTTCATAAAGTCTTGACTTTTATAGAGGAAATATAGCTACATTGCTATTGTGTTAATATATGATTGTCCAACTTTAAAATTTCTTTTCTCCCCTACATTACAAATATCTGATTCTAATTCTACAAAATGTTGGAAACAACATATATAAGGTCCTTGGAAAAGACGACACACATAGAAACGTACACATGCACACACGCATCATTTTCAAAGTGAAAACAACATTTTAAGCTGCTTTTCCTTGAGTAGCTAATACTTTTAAGAATTTAAAAATGAGTCTGGCTTATTTTTAATTATAAACACAATGTTATCCTTGTTATTTCAACATTCCTTAAATGTATGTTATAAAATCACAGGATAACTTATTTTTTGTTACTAATTGTAATTACCAATACAAATGAAGGAAAACCTAACAATTTTCATTCATCACTTGGAATTTGAATATCCTGGCCAACATATGCAGTGTTTAACATGTAAACTGCCACCTAAAATTCAGTCTGGCTCATAGTTTAGCAAGGCTTTTAAGGGGTTTGATATATCATCAATTGTTCTTATTTGATAAATAGGTTTGTGAAGCAACAGAATCTATGTTTCCTGTGTCTCAATAAAAGATACTGGAAATATGCCACTTTAGAAATAAGATACTTGCTTGAAATTGTTCTCCTGACCATCACAAACATTTCTATAGTTCCTTTCCTGATTCATTTATCGGTTCTAACCTTCTCTTTCACTGTACTTTCATATGATTCTCTGATCAACATGATTTTCTTCCTCCCTCCCTTCTTTCCTATCTTTCTTTCTTTCCTCCATCTTCTCCCCATAGTAACACTTAACAAAGCACCATGCTAAATGGTACAGAATACAGAAAGAGAAATCAAGGATTAATACTCTCTTCAGTGAGTTTAGGGTTAGGAGTTAAGATGCTGAATATCAGATAAAATGTTGAAACCTAGTAACTATATATACCATAATTAGAATTTTAAATAAAGTATATTTTTGCCTGTCAACCAACTTCAAATGCATATTCTTCATTCAGGAGTCACCTCACACTTCATTTCCCAGTCTTCTAAGTTTGAAATATTTCTTCTTTGAAAAAAATCACTAAGCCGTTTTACTTTCTCATTCAAGCAGTTTCTGAAATCCCATCTATCCATGAAACTTTTAAAAGGCGTGACAAAGTAATAAATTATTTGGAAAAAAATATTATTTCTGAAATCATGATAAAAACATTATGAAAAAGTAAAACCTAGTCTATCACCCTCCATAGCTAAGAGTCATTTACAAAAGACAAAACTAAGCATTCTCACTTATGTGTGTATATGTATATATTTTGAAACTAGAAAGATTAAAACTATATTTAAATTCATAAAATACATTTATTGTCCTCCTCTCACTTTATTTCGGGTACCTTTTCAGTTCTTCAACTTTGAATCCTTTTCTTCATTCAGAAAGGTCATTAATTTTGTGTTTTATTCCCGAACCGCTTTAGAGCTTGTCTTGTGTGCTGCTCCAACATTTAACGAGGTTTTCTTAGCTTTTCAGGTTCAATGAATTTGTGAAAGTTGCAGTTATGTGCATTTCCAATCTTTTCCTTTGAAAACCAAGGGGAATTGAGGTGGTTAGGGGCTGTAGGGCAGCAGTCAACTATTACAGTTTTAAAAATATAATATAGTGTTTGCTCTGCTAAGGAAAGTAGCAAGGGAATACAAAACTAGGTTTGCAGTTGAGTAGAAAAATATTGACTCCACAAAAGTAAATAGAAGACACAAAATACAGAACATTTCACAGAGCAATATTAGAGATTAGGTCAACCTTCAAGTCTTTTACTACAAGCCAACTAAATTAACCAGAGGAGGACGATGCTATAGGGAAGGACTTCAAGATTTTATCCTCTAGATGGTCTAGTGAAAAACTCCTCTTTTTGATCCTTTTGAGAATGCTGTCACAGTATCAGTTCATCTTGTTGGTAATATATAGATTTATTGAGAAATGTAACATTAATAAAAGTTAATTGGTTATACGTTTTAGTAATTTTACTTAAAAAGTAAGCTACAATTTTTTTCTGTATTTAACTTTAAACATGTAAAACGCTTTGGACAGAAGGATGTTCTTTCTATATATTTTAAAAATACAAATCTATGCAGATTTACAGTAAGAGGCTTAAACGAGTTGTACTTCTATTCAATACACTCTTTACAGACTTAAGCTATTAACAATTAGGTATCTTACCTATTGTGCATTCATAACAAAATACAGTTTTGACAAACTAAGGAGGCACGATATGCTTAATCTTTTTTTTTGTAAAACTATACTTTTTAAAAATTCTGACTTTTATGAGGCAAATGCAATCATTCTATTGTTATGTTAATCTAAGTGTATCCATGGATCAATTTCTTTTTGGAAATGGGTATTATTATATAAAATATTAGGAAGAAAGGCCAATAATAAAACAGTTTCAACCTGAAAAATGAGACTAGGAACAGTAGGAAATATAAAGGGAGTAATGAAAAAGAGTTTGCTTCAGTATTTAGTACAGAACAACTATTTCAACAGAAGGAAAGGAATCATTAGGCTGGCCTTTTTGTGTGCATTTGATTATGTTGTCTATTGCCTGAAACATAATAAGTATTCACTAAAAACTTATTCATCTTTGAGAAGAAAACATAACTTACACTATTAGCTCTGCTACCCTTTAGTTTGTAACGCTGGACAATTTGTTTTCCCATTATGGGCCCTGATTTCTTTGTTACTGAAAAAACATCGGCCTAAATAACCATTAATGTTCTTTCCAAATACTAAAAGTTATGTTTATATAAACATAAAAATATAAATATATTTTCTTAATTGTGTCTTAAATTACTGATAATTCATTTTGTTTTACTATTTTAAATAGAAGTAGTCTACTTTCTTAAGTAGTGTATATTGGATATCCATTAAACATTTCAGGAAGACTTAGATCCTAATCATAAACATTAATTAGCTGTCTTTACTGTCTGTTTCTTTGATCTTAGCTGTTTATTTTACTTTCAACTTTAAGGGATGGCTATTTTATAATAAGTGAACTTGAGTAAGCTTTTAGGCCTAGAGGAAGAGTGAAATGAGAAGATGTTCTTTTCAACACAAAAAAGAGATAGCTTAATATTCTGAACACAAGCGGAAGAAAAAACTTTGCAAGAGAGTTTTGCATTATTTTATTGTCATTTTTTAAAATTGACACATAACAATTGTGCATATTTACATTGTGATGTTTCTATACATGCATACGTTGTGTAATGATTAAATTAGGGTAAGTGGCATTATTCGTCACTGCAAACATTTATTATTTCTTTGTAGTCAGAACATTTAAATTCTCTTGTAGCTATTTTGAAATATACAATGTATTATTATCTATAGTCACCCTGCTGTGCAATAGAACACAGTAAGTTACTCTTCCTATCTAATTTTGTCTTTGTATCTATTGACCAATATCTCCGCATTCTTGTCCCCCCGAACCCTCTTAGGCTCTGGTAACCACTATACAATTGCTACTGAGTTGAATTCTTTATGTATTACTAATATTAACTCCTTGTCAGATATGTAGCTTGCAAATATTTTCTGTCATTCTGCACAATGTCTTCACTCTGTTGTTTCTTTTGCTATGTAGAAGCTTTGTGTTTGATATAATCACATTTTTCTATTTTTTTATTTTATTGCCTGTGCTTTTACAGTCATATACAAAAAATTCTTGCTCAGTACGATGTCATGAAGTATTTCCCTTAGGTTTTCTTTGGATACTTTCCTAGTTTTGAGTTTTATATTTAAGTCTCAATGAAGAACTCAGAAATAAATTCATGCATCTATTGGCTACAGATTTTTAACAAATATACCAAGAACACACATTGGGAAAAGAACAGTCTCTTCAAAAGTGGTGCTTTTGAAGTGGATACTGCAAAATTGGCTACCTACATGTAGAAGAATGAAACTGGACCCCTATCTTTTGCATATACAAAAATCAACTTGAAGTGGATTACAGTTTAAAAAAAAAAAAATCAAAAGTATTTCAAAAGGATATGGCTTCAGAGTCCAAAAAGTTAACATGTAAGTGGGAAACAGCCATGCTTAAGACCATATGGAATGTTTAGGACTGTGGAAAGTGGGAGTGAGAGGGACCCTCCTCAGGGCTTTTTGATTCAAATCTTTTAAATACTGCTCTGTTGGTCAAAGGTACTGAATTTGCATAATTTCTTTGATATTTTCTACTATTATACAAAATGCTACCAACAGTTGTTTATGCTCTCCCATCACTATTGTAAATAAATGACAGAAAATATTTGCAAGCTATATATCTGACAAGGAGTTAATGTCAATAATATATAAGGAACTCAACTCAGTAGCAATTGTATAGTGGTTACCAGAGCCTAGGAGGGTTGGGAGAGAGAAGAATGGGGAGATACTGGTCAATAGGTACAAAGATACAATTAGATAGGAAGAATAACTTATAGTGTTCTATTGCACAGTAGCGTGACTACAGATAATAATATATTGTATATTTCAAAATAGCTGCAATACAGAATTTAAGTGTTCTGACTACAAAGAAATAATAAATGTTTGCAGTGATGAATAATGCTAATTACCCTAACTTACTAATAATTCAAAAGTCCTTGCTTTCACTGAAGAAGTCTAAGATCTACAGAAGTAACTTCTGATTATGAAAAAAAAAAGATGTTTTGTTTGTCTTTCACTCCAGGACAAGTTTTGGCTCTGAGTGCAGGATGCCTGGTCAATGCAGGAGGAAACATTACTCCCACAGAGAAAGCCATTTCAATTATGGATCATTTTCCTCTCATACCGAATTCATTAATAACTTAGGTTATAATTTCCAGCTAGCCATGACCCTGTTAATGCATAAATTCCAGGTTTATTTACACAGAGAAAAGAAGGGCAAAACTCTATTAGAATTCTGTATCCCTTTACAACATACACAAAACTTATGAGTGGAAAGACTTGCAAGTTGCAAGTTGAAGTTAGAAAGACAAATGTAGAGTTTTAAAAATGCTGCTCACACAGAAGGAATAGAAGAGTTATAGATGGTTTAATCTAAAAAACATGACTCATTTAGGACTCAAAGTGTCTCCCTGAGTATTGAGGTTGCAAGACTGCTTTGTTTTTCTTTCATTATTATTTTTTTACTTTTACTGAAGAGAAAGTAAAATAAAATACAGTAAGTGACAGTTTAAAAAGCACACTTGGCTATAAGTACTGTGTCACACAAAATCATTTTTAAAGGGTGCTGTAAAAATCTCATTTTAGACGTTGTAGTGTAAAATCAACCTCCAAATTTATACCAGCCCCTCATCCCTGCCATACAAGGCTTTTTGTAAAGTATACACTCTAAGTGCTCAGAAATATTTGACGATTGATTGAATAATATTAAAATGATGTCAATTAGTACATTCAGAAACTTTAATGGACTACAACTCTAGGTAAAACTTGTTTTTAAGTGGGACTTCTATAAACAAAGTTTTGAAATGAGTGTCTCTTTTTTTTGAGATGAAGGAAATGTGTTTTATGTTCGGATTGTGTTAAAGAGAAGTACATACTACTTCAGCCACTACATGTTATTCTTTATCTCCCATAGCTAGAAAATTCATGAGGGAAAAGATATGGTTGCTAGATTTGTTGCCGTATCTCAGCTGTTGCAATAGTGCCTGGAAAATAGTAAATAAATAGTGTGTATATATATATATATATATATATATATAATTTTGATATTTTGTTAGTGTCAAATTTTGAATTTTGTGGAGTGAATGCATTACTGAATCATATGGAACAGTACTGGGGATTATTGAAAGGGTTTGTAACCAATTACTTGTGAGGTGTGTGGTAAAGAGTAAAGTTTTCCAAGGTTTCAAGTCTGGACAGCTGAGATGACTACTGGTGTCATTAACAATAACAACGACAACAAAAACAAAACAAAACAAAAACAGAGGGAATAAACATAGAAAGTGGAATAATTTTAAAATAAAAAAAAATTCAGAATTACCTCTGTTGTAGTCAACAAGACTGCAAATTAGAAAAGTAAAATTTTCCAGTAGTCTGGGAAAATCTAGAATAAATTCAGAGCAAAGATTTTGGAGGTATTTGCCTTAAGTGTTGCATTTCTGAAAGTGGATGGGCTTGAAGGAATAAACAGAAACATAATAGGTTATTGCTTTAAAAATGCACATACACACACATACATATATATAAACAGTATACCTATTATATGTATATTTAGAGAGAGAGAGAGGACGAGAGTAAAATTGTACTAAAGCAATGGAAAGGACTAAAGAAAAATAGGAACAACAACAGCAAAACAAACAGTGTCATACAAGCAGTGAAAAAAGAATTTTCACAAGGAGAAAGTAGTCAACTCCATCAAATGAATCGGAATTTTTTAAGGTCTGAAAATATGAACGGCAGCCTCCTCTCACCCCGAGTCCGAACCAGAAGCAGACAAATCAAATTGAATTGACTTTCTGGGTTCAGATATAATTTGGTACCTCTGTAGAAATTATTTGATTTGAGGAAAATGTACCTGATTAAGTGTACCTTCTTTATTGTACTTAATCATTTTTACATGCTTACAAATTTCAAATCCCCTATTACACCACTTTGAAACTCATGACTTCCTAAGTAGAGGTTAGTAATACTCACATTAAAATCTTGCACATGCACCAAAAAGCAAAATATGCTCGTAAGTAGATTTCCTAAGTGTGCATTTTAGTTGATATCAAGTTTATTGTATAAATGCAGCAAACCCTTAAGGAATATGTGGTAATGTTTTCTGCTCTACTGCTAGAGGAAAAGTAAGTTTGTTCTAAATAAATCCAACATTTCCTCTCATCCTAGACCAACCAGTGTCTTCTATTGATCGTTCCTCCCCTCTTGTCTTTTATATGAGTTACTGTCAGTTTTCCCTGTCATCATACAGCTGCTACTGTTTGATTAATCTACAATCACTTTTCTCCCTTCTGTCCTGTTAGCTGTTGCTTTCCCTCTTCACTGCACCTTGACTTTTTCACCTTTCATTATCCTTTGCCTGTCAGTCTTGTTCAGCTTCTTTCTCCATTCTTAATTCCCATACCTGTAATCCTCTTATAGTTTTGGTCTGCTGATTTTGGATGCATCTACAGTGCATGTTTTTGTGGCATACTACTTTTTAAATATCGCATCAGGTCTGAAGTTTTACACCACAGAATATTATGTTAGTACTTTTTCTCATTCCATTTTACTACTGAACTTATTCCCTTTACATCATATCACCCTACATTTCCTAGCATTTTACTGGTGTGAGTCCTCAGTCTTTGTGCAGCGCCAATGAATCAACATCCTTTATTGTACTAAAGCAATTTACAGTGGCCACTACTGAATTGCACTTTTTGGCTACTCCAGGGAAAGACTATCTATTCTTCTTTTTTTTATTTCTTGTTTCCACTAAGGAAAAATCACTCCATGTAGAAAGTGATAAAAAAGTAGAACCCAGATTTATTACAAGTCAGGAATACTGATTTTTTTTCCTTTTTTATTTTAGTTTTTTATATAATTTAGTTGGGAAAAACAAAGATTCAGAAAAATAGCTACAACCTCTAATTTGTATTACTTATTGTGCAACTGAGGCTATGTTATCATAACATTAAAACATAAAAAGAGTAATTTCAGTTACCTATTTGAAGGCAGGCATCTTGGTAAATATAAACAAATTGTCATGATTAAGTCCAATTTTTATTACAGAATTGAGGCAAATCTATATGTGTCAGTGGCTATAATTAAAACAGATTTCTTATATTTTAGTATTAAATTTTTGTCTGTTTCACAATATGTTAAATGTATTAGTTAATAAGAGCTAATAAGGCAACTTAAGAACAGTTGTTTGCTTTTTTTCATTTTCTCCATATTACCAGCCATTGGTTTTCTCATCTATAAAACAAAAACTTGAAAATGGAGTTTTCTATGGAAATGTTCTTCTACATCCATTTTTCTTTTACTAATTTTCAAAATAGCTTTCAGTTGTGTTTGTGAAAATAACAGCCAGGGGATTAAAAAAAAAAAAAAAACTATCTTCTGATCTTTTTTCTTGTCAGAAGATTTTGCAATCCTACAGATAAATATTTAATGCTATAGAAAGTTTATCAAAGAAAATTTTCATGAAAAGTACATTAATCTGAAAGGTTAACATTTATATTTATTTAGACACATCTTTGCTTTAAAATCAAAGCTCTTTATGAAACATAGCAATGTTTCTAATTGCCAAATTCAGCTATCCCTTTCTGAAACCTATTATACTTGACCCCCTTTTTTTGCGATGGCTTCACAACACATAACACTTCTCCATTCTTGTTATTTTTCCACTCTCCTCCTCTCTTTGTGACAGGCTATTTTCAATGTCACCATCCAGCTCTACTAACATTTTATCTATGCAGTCATAATTTATATATTGGTATGTCTTATGTTATCTCTCTATTACAGGTAGTTAGGCATGAATGGGGCAGAAGAGGGCTCTCCCTCAACCCACTAGAAAAATCTGGTGATGGTTCGGCAGTTATCGCATTGCCTCTCTAAAAGTGATAATTAGGCAATGCCAGGGAGAGGCATTTCCCGATGGTCCACATCTGTTACCATCAAAATGTTAACGGAATGCAGGCCCCAGGGAAAAACAACTTTCTGGGAATGCATATTAAAACACAAAAGATGGCAGAGTATAATCTTCAGGGTACACTCCACCAGAAAAAGGAAGAAAGCCTTAGGTTGGCATACCTATAGCTCCCTGAACACACTAGCATTCTTACTTTCAAAGGGTCAGGAGCGTTCAGCACATGCGGGCAAACCACGCTAAGGGGTGAATCACAGGAAAGAGGCAAGCTTAGAAATACCTTAAAATTAGGGTTAAACCAGGCATTTGACCTTCTCTCTTTAACTCTCACGTGCCTGATTGGGTCTTTTCCAAGCGCACCTTCCTTTCTTTCCTGTTCTAAGGCCTTTTAAAATAAACTTCCACTCCTGCTCTGAAATTTCCATAGGTCGCTTTTTCTCCTTTAGGCCCCTTAGTCAAATTCTTTCTTCTGAGGAGGCATGAACTGAAGTTGCTACGAACCCGTAAGGATAGGCCACCAGTAACTCAGGATAACTCTAATCTCCTCCACTGTTAATGTCTTCATCCATTTCTCATCTTGCTCTCAAGATACTTCTATCTAATGGCAAGTAAATCTACATTTCTCATAACATACTAAAAGTTAAATTTAATCTAACTAGATATCCCTTCACTTTAAATTATTCCCCTCACTTTAAATCTATTCCACATCCTAACTTTATCGATTGTACTGAGTTCCATCCAGTCACCTAACTCAGAGATCCAGAACTTTTCCCTTTCCCTCAGGCCCTCAAACTTGGCTGCACTATTTCAATAGACACACAAACCCCAATTCCTGTCTCAACAGTTACCTTGCTGCTCTACAGTACCTGATGCTTTTAGTGTGCTCCTTTTACAAGTCAGTCCATTCATGGCCTTCTACTGATCCTCTGAGGTTTTCCCTGTGGCCTTGAAGATGAAGAATAGATACCCTTGGAAGGTAGATAAGACCTTACATGGCCGGGCGCAGTGGCTCACGCCTGTAATCCCAGCACTTTGGGAGGCCGAGACGGGCAGATCACGAGATCAGGAGATCGAGACTATCCTGGTCAACACGGTGAAACCCTGTCTCTACTAAAAATACAGAAAAAAATTAGCCGAGCGTAGTGGTGGGTTCCTGTAGTCCCAGCTACTCGGGAGGCTGAGGCAGGAGGATGGCGTGAACCTGGGAGGCAGAGCTTGCAGTGAGCGGAGATTGCGCCACCGCACTCCAGCCTGGGTGACAGAGCGAGACTCTGTCTCAAAAAAAAAAAAAAAAAAAAAAAACTTACATGATCTAAGCTTCACTAACTCTCCAGTTATCTACTGCTAATTCCATTTTTTGTTGTAGCCTTTTGACAAAGGCCATATAATTTGTTTTATCCTGGCCTTCAGTTTTTATTCACAGTTTTCAATTCATCTTCAGTGTTGCTCCCAAAAAACAAAAATTCTTGTAGAAAGCTAATGTAAGTATATATATTTATTTTTCTTATCCTCCCATAAGTGCTAAGGCACTTATTACCCTCTTTTTTCCTGTGTCTTGTATTCATCTCTAGGAAAGGTTGTTCAGATGAAATATGTGTGTTTTAATCACCCAAATTAAAGGTCAAAGATCTGTATTAAAGTTGCCATGAGTTTTATTTATACTTATATTATTTTCTTCTAATATATATACTTAGACTTTTATAATTATCTATTTTGTGAAAAGAGTCTTCATGTTATATTTGTAAATGCTGAAAAATATTTTCATGGGGATATTCAATTTTCCGTGTGATGTGTCAAAATTGTGTAATTAGCATTTTATATCATGTATTGCCATTATTGGTGAGATAATGGCATTGGTGAGTACCTATATCATTCTAAGTTAAAAATTTCCAAATACCTGTTTCATGCAACAACTTACAAGCATTTTCCATTTTCAGTTAAGCTTGGGAAATGCTAAGGTAAAAGTTGATAGATGTTTTTACTGTAGGGAATCTTTGAGCCATTAAATGCTGCCATGCACTTTAAATTTTCCAGAGCAAGATATATAATAATACAATGATTCACAAACTTATTTAACTAAAGTTTTTTTTTTTTTTTTTTTTGGTGAGCGGAGAGAGTTTTGATAGGCAAGAAGCAAGGGAGTAGACAGAAGGAAGAAGCTTCCTCATGTAAAGAAAGAGGGAGGAGGGCTCCAAAGCCGAGAGAGGAGGTACCCGCCTGCCAAGGATACCAGCCAGGTATATATGTAGAGGCTGGAAGAAGCAGTGTTTGATTTGAATAGGGCTCAGGGGATTAGTCTGACCAGCCATGTCTTTCATGTAGCCTGCAAAAAAGCTGGCCCTCTCACCCTAGCCTTTTTTTTTCCTTTTTCTTTTCTTTTTTTTTTTTTTTTTGAGATGGAGTTTCTCTCTGTTGCCCAGGCTGGTGTGCAGTGGTGCCACCTCGACTCACTGCAATATCCGCCTTCCAGGTTTAAGTGATTCTCCAGGCTTAGCCTCCTGAGTAGCTGGGATTACAGGTGCCCACAACCAGGCCTGGCTGATTTTTGTATTTTTTTAGTAGAGGCAGGGTTTCGCCATGTTGGCCAGGCTGCTCTTGGACTCCTGACCTCAGGCGATCCACCCGCCTAGGCCTCCCAAAGTGTTGGGATTACAGGCATGAGCCACTGCACCCAGCCCACCCTAGCCTTTTAATATGCAAATGCAGGGCCTATGAATGTACTACACACGTGGGGATATGTGGGAGCAGCCATGTTGCCAGAACATGTGGGGAAGTGCCAAGAAGGCAGCAGAAATCGCTATGTTGGGTGGATCCAGGTTCTAATGGCTGGCATTTGAATATCAAAGGTTGCCGGTCTGGGTCTAAGAGCTGGGGCTTTAGAAGAAACTTTTCTGGAGATGCTTTAAAAAATGAAAAATTCTCAAGGACCCCACTGTCCTCTCTATTTGCCTAAAATAATTTCTTAATATCTCCTCTAACATTTCCCCATGTGGAGATGCCACACTAACTGCTGTTAGTGAGTTTTGGGTGATGATTCTTTCTGGCTGTTTCCTGCTGAAAAGGAGTGTGGAATGGGGAACAGCAGCTAGGGTTCCTCCTGGGGTTGATCTAAGAGTCCTCAGAAGAATGGCACGTCCATGTGTGGTTCAGTTTGAAGCACCATATGGAGTTTGATTGCTTCTAGGCGAGAAGAGACAGTTTGAGTTATAGTATTGAGTATACAGAGTCCAAATGTTAATACAAGACATATGAGCAAGAGAAGGATTAATAAAGGGGCTAACCAACTTTATAAAGAAAACTGGAATTCATTAAAGAGGGATTGTAGCCACCTGGGGCTGAAGCTGGCATTTTTTTTCCCTGAGCCTGCCAATAATTTTGATTTGATCTTTAAGTACCTGTAGATTGTCCTTTGCTATACTAGAGGTGTTAATCCAAAAGCAGCATGTTTCATTTAAAAGTGTATTACTAGACCTAATAAAAAGTCCTAGTAGACTCAGTGATAGTAAAACTTTCATGCTTACTTTTTGTTAGTAACTATTATCTCTGCTGTAAGGATAATAATTAAGCAAAATATCCCAGTGATAGAAACTTTCTGTTCAATATTTCAGTCAGAAGGTGCTACTGTGTATAACCCTACTGCAAATAGTAGGACAGCAGTTCCCACATATGTGGTGTGGTAGGTAATTTCCATCTAAAATTTTACTTGCCAAGATGTACAAGTCTCCTTTGAAGGTCTATAAAGTTCCTTGGTTTTATTTTCCCAAACAAAGAAACCTCTGCGTTATGGGCACCTTACTGACTTTCATTACCTGGCAGAATTTGCAAGATAATTGCCTAGGACTAGCATATTGATTCACATTTGTTCGTTACCCATCCTTTTTTTTTTTTTTTTTTTTTCTCCAAGCTGCAGAAGATCACTACTTGACTCACAGGAAAAAGCAGGGTTAGTCTAAAATGTAGTCAAAAAGCTTAAAAATAGTTAATGAGACTAGGATTTAATGACAGATGTATGATAAGCTTTGGAGCAAAATTTTTCTCTCCTGTCCTCATTTTTGGCAAAAACTAATTGTGAATGAACTTACTCTTATACTTGGCCTGATTATTTGCATAAAGCTCAGCAAGAATGTTTATTTTTACATAGGCTTTTTGGATTGGCTTTGATAAAACGCTGTTCCACAAGGAATTTCAGATAAGACTTTTAAAGCCGAGTCCAGCCATGACTTTGTATCCTCTGATACCTGTGAGTTGGGTGATCTCTCCTCTTGAGGTCCCAAGATAAACTCAGAGCTTCCAGACCTGTTAGAAAGTGACATTCTTTACTGACCACAGGGTAGGAGCCCTGTGCCTGTATGGGGACAATGTAGATAAAGTATAAGGCCATTCTCCCCAAGGGGCTTTTATTGGATCCACATGTCAAGCTTATTTCTTAAAGGAAAACACACCCTTTCAGTCAAAGCCTTGGTAAAATAACCAGTTTTTCCAATTGTGTTCTGTTGACAAAGAAAAATGGATTCTTATTGCACTGATGCTAACAACTGTGTTGCCATGAGAGTACTCACAGATAGTCTTCAAATTTTAGAGGAACCAGGCAGAGAAAAATGAATATGCTGCAGATTTTGTTCGCAGTAATATACCTTACTTAATTATTAAAGGCCATAAATAGTTTAAAATAAGTTTCCCTGACTCTGAAAAACAAAACAAGGATCAGCAATATTCCAAGCACAAGTTAAAAAGGTTGCTTAAACTTTCTGAGTACAGTTTACTTAACTTTTGTTTTGCTTGATATTTTATGAACATGTCAGTTCTTTAGGAGTCCCATACATTCTTTCTCTATTCCAATGTTATAATGTTCAAAGCTATTGAAAACCTGAATTTGAGAACACCTGTTAGAGTCCTTAATATAGTTTGATTATAAATTATCTTTTGAGAAGGAACAAAGCAAGACAACAATTATCTGTGAATGGCAACATCTCCAGGATAGGTACAGTTAAAAATATGACTGACAAAGAAATTCGTTTATCTCCATGGTTTACAATAACTTTATCCACTAAGACATTAGAATTTTAGAAATCCCATACAATTTTGGAACATATATTAGTGTTATTCACCAAAATATAACTTAAAGAAGATTGGACATCAGTTTTGCAATCTCATGTGACTAAACATGTCAAATCATCCTGTTTACCTCTTTTCTGAATGTTTCAGGGGTCCTCTGAACCATCCAAAAGGTCAGGCATTAGGAAGAACAATTCCCAGATTGCCATAAATTATTTTGCCAAAATGATGACTCAAAAGGCAAAAACTGTTTGTTAGCCTTTATTATGACATGAAAATCCTGTTTAAAGCCAAATTTTACCATTGTATTAGTTTGTTAATGTTAACCCTAATTTGTTTAAATGAAACCTTATAGATCATTCCATCTAATCCTAACCAACCTGACTATGAGGTGAAATTTCTACAAACCTTTTATAACCCTTTTACTAAAGGGCAGATTAGTGTCTTAAGACCTCTTTGCTATGCTTTTATTTCAATGCTTAATTTATGAAAAGACCATATAGGTATTATGGGAGAAGACAGCGTAGTGCTTCTACCATGCATTTCATTGCAAGGCAACCCAAAGCCAATTGGCTTATTTTGTAATAAGCCTAGCCCTTGACCAGTTGTGGTGGTTAATGCCTGTAATCCCAACATTTTGGGAGGCCAAGGCAGGTGGATCACCTGAGGTCCGGAGTTTGAGACCAGCCTGACCAACATGGTCTCTACTAAAAATACAAAATTAGCTGGGTATGGTGGCACATGCCTGTAATCCCAGCTACTTGGGAGGATGAGGCAGGAGAATTGCTTGAACCCAGGAGCTGGAGGTTGCAGTGAGCCGAGATCGCACCATTGCACTCCAGTCTGGGCAACAAGAGTGAAACTGTCTCAAAAAAAAAGTAAAATAAAATGAGTCCATCCCCAATGGGAGTCTCATCTCCCATTGTGGGATGGGGATGTTTTCTTATTTTCCAGATGGCTAAGAGCATGCTTCTCTGATTTCTAACTACTATTAGCCATCCCTTACAGTGTATTTTCTACCTAGTTATTACACACCAAAGCGTTCTCATAATGCGAAGTAATTTTTGATACCCCCAAAACTTAAAACTGTTAGATAACACAATGCAGAACAGAACAGAGCCTTTGATTTTTGAGAGGGAACTATTGGCTTTTAATTCCTGGGGTTTCATGAGGAAAACAGAGGGTTTCTTTTTTCTCCCAAAACGGGGTTTGTGGCACCTCCTCTGTTTTTCCCAAGGAGTCCTATGCTACCAGAAGTTATCTTAGGGCCTCTTATGCATGCATTAAGAGTAATAGGACAAAAAAAAAAATGGAGAAAAATAATTCTGTCAACTGAGAAGAACCTTTTTCCAGAAAACAAGATCTAAGAAGAGAAAAACATAAAGACCTTTTAAATATACCTATAACTTGAATATTCACTCTTAATTAAGCTGAGCACTCTTTAAGAAAATCCTTTTAAGTTCCTTGTTATTTGACTTTAGCCATGCCAAGCACTTAAGATTTGCAGCTTTTAAACTTTACAAAATGTAACCTCACTGTTGAAACTAACAAGCCTTCATTAGGATATGACTTAATGGTGAGTGTACAAGAAATTTTCAGTGGAGTTATGGGCAGCTTTTGAAACTGTCATTGCAAAATTGTGACTGAGACAGTGAAAGAGACCTGACCCAAACAATGTCATTTTGTTTCCAGCCCCTAAGCTGTCCTTGCCCATCCCTGGGCATAGGCTGAACCAACTTCGGGAGGAGCCTGGTTTACAGTTTATAGTTTAAGATAAAGATGATATCAGCTGCTTCCCAAGACATACTTCCCTTTTGCCTGAGGACCAGAGCAAGAGAGTAGCCACAGGATTAGAAACCATGGCCCACGAGCCATGCAGCTGGAGGCTACAAGATTTTGACCCTCCCTAAATTGCTCTCATGATCAGTGCTTAAGATATTTTGTAAACTCTGCCCTTGATGCATCAGCTGGCGGCACCCGGATTGACAGACTGGCTTATCTGATTTAGCACAAGAACACAGCCACCATTGTAAAATGGCAGAGACTAAAACAAAGTATTGCCACGTGGTTACAGATTATATTCCCAAGGACATGAAACAACTGGTAAGAAATTTTTACCCTTTTGACAGCGTATCAGGCTTCTGGGTTCCCTTTCCCCTAGCTCAACTGTACGCCAAGCATTTTAAGGTTTGGAAAATTAACTTTTCCCAGGTTAGGAGAATATTACAAAAGAGAAAGAAGCCATTTTAAACCACAAAAGAAGAAAAAAACACCATACAAAGGAGTACCAATTAGGGTTGTTAAGAGGTAATACCTCTCTTCCTATTGGGAATGGTGTTTCCCCTATTTCTTTTCCTTCCCTATTTTCTCTTTTTCCTTCTGGCCTACTGTAGGAGACATATTGCTCATCTCCAGAATTTTCTTCTGCTTGCAGAGCTGCCTGTTTTAGCTATAGTGAGGGTTGGACTTAGAAGCAACATAACATCCCTCCATGTGAGGTCAAATAACTGAATTAAATTTTGGAAAGCTTCTGTATACCTATCAGGGTGGTCAGAAAATCAGCCTCAGTTTCCTTTTACTTGTCTAAGGTAGTGGAATGAGAAGGGAACTTGAAGGGGACCCAAATAAGGGGGACCTGAGATGACTTCCTTGAAAGTCACTTTTTTAATTTTGGGGAACTGTTTTCCCTGAGCCTGTCTGATATGGCTGCAAAAGAAAATAAACCACTTTTTCTTCGAAGTTTAAAGGTTGAAGGAGTCCCAGTGCTTCAAAATACACTCCAGGGGAGTGCATGTTAAAGAGTACGTTACCCATATAGAAAGAAGTGAGAATGAAAGCATCCTTTTAGTCTCCTTCCTTTTGGTATGTGATCTAGGATGGAGATGAAAACATAGAGGGTGTCCCCCCAACTGTTTCCTCTCCGTCACTCCTGGATTCCTGGCACCTGCTTAAATGTGCCACCCATGACTGCAGGTATGACCCTCCAAGCCATTGCACCAGAGGAACTGACTTTTAGGCCTTAGTCACACTGTCCCCAAACAATCAGTCCTCTGCCTTTCCTTTCCCTTTGACCTCCTAGACTTGTGTGGCCTGTGTGCCTTCCAAAAAGGTGGATTTCAAAGAAATGCTATGTAATTGGGCAAGGCCTCTTTAAGGGAGGGGGGGTGCTAGATTGAACTCTATATCCTGCTATTATAGTCCATGCTAAAGCATTTACCCATAGAAAAATGGTTCCGGTTAACTTCCGGACTTAAAATCCCCTTACTAATTAAGTACGGTCTTATTAAGAGACAGAGTAGATGCCTTAAAAGAACATAGGAATCGAATGGCCATTTTCCTGCTGGTGAGACAATATCAAGACTAAAATTGAGCTATGGAAGATCTCTTACTCCTAACTGCTAAAGGCAGAAACTTTCCATTCCCAGAAGAGACCTAGAGCCTTATTTCTACTAGGTGGCTTAGAAATACAATGTGCTCGTCAGAGAAAACAGCGAGAGAGACATGTATTGAGTTACTGCCTGCCGTGATTCGTGATCTTTTCTAACAGACCTATTTCCCTGAACTGTAAAGATTCTTGTGCATTAGACACACACAGAGAGGGTAAGAGACCGTGGATAAAAAGGGAGAGAAAGTTTGGCGATAGGGTAGCTGTAAGAGAACCTTGAGATTAAAGAACAGATTTAAAGTTGAAATCCACTCCATACTCACCAGAGGATGATTGAATTTCCTTTCCCTGCCAATGCCCCAGAATGATACAACTCTCATGAGTGGAGGAACACCAGGGCTGTTGGTCCTCTTGCGGGTTTAGATAAAACGACATAGACACACGTGGACTGGTTTTAAGGAGTTTAATAGGCAAGACTGAAGGGAGAAGACAGAAGGTAGACGCTCCCCCGTACAGAGACAGAGGGAGGGGTGCTCCAAAACTGAAAGAGGAAGTCCCCTGACCAAGGTATTTTTTAATGGCAAATATTACCTTATATGAAATGAATGCCTGAAAACTTTTTTTTTTTTTTTTTTTTTTGACAGTCTTGCTCTGTCATATAGCCTGGAGTGCAGTGGCATGATCTCAACTCACTGCAATCTCCACTTCTGGGTTCAAAGCAGTTCTCGTGCCTCAGCCTCCTGAGTAGCTGGGATTACAGGCACGCACCACCATGCCCAGCTCTGTTTTATATTTTTAGCAGAGACAGGGTTTCGGCTGGTCTTGGACTCCTGACCTCAGGTGATCTGTCCTCCTCAGCCTGGCAAGTATTATCATCTATCAAATCAATACCAGTTTTGAAAATGTTGATCTAATTTTCAACCTTGTTTCTAAACTGTCAGAAGGTATTTTCTAGGCTAATTCAGTTAATGAATACTATATGTCATGTAAAGCTATGCTTCCACAAAAAGATAAAATTAATAGAAAATAATGCCAAATATCAATCACCTTCATGTTTTGGAAGTGGTTAGAAGATTATTCCTCTTGCCATTCTTGATGATCTTATGATTCACCCTTGAACAACATAAATTTGAACTATGCTCCCCCACTTATATGTGGATTTTATTCCACCTCTGCTACCACTCGAGGTAGAAAGATCAACCCCTCCTATTCCTCCTCTTTCTGTGCCTACTCAACGTGAAGATGATGAGGATGCTTACTGTTGTGAGGATCCACATCTATTTAATGAATAGTCAATATAGTTTCTCTTCCTTATAATTTTCTTTATACCATTTTATTTTTCTCTAGCTTACTTTATTATAAGAATACAGTATGTACTACATATACAAATTTTGTATTAATTGACTGTCCATGCTGTCAGTAAGGCTTCTGGTCAACAGTAGGCTATCAGTAGTTAAATATTTGGGGAGTCAAAAATTGTACATGGATTTTCAATTGTGCAGGTGGTCAGCACTCCGACGCCTGCATTGTTCAAGGGCCAACTGTATTTATTAAGGGTTATGGGTTTTATGAGGAGGAAAAGAGCTGAAGAATAGAGACATCTGGTTAATGAAATGAAAGCTGTAATTTATCTAAGCCTCTGCATGCTTTGGTGTTGTTCCTAGGTAAGAGTGTTTTATCAGTGGTGGCAATATCTGTTGATGATCAGGTAACTAATGGAAGATTCTGGTCTTTGGAAAGTGATAGAAGTGATGTCTTTCAGAGTGGGTGATGAAATGGTGGTTTAGAATTGAAGAGACAACATTCAACAACGTACAAATAGGTTGCTCCATTTGAACCTGGAGAATATCTTCAGCATCTGTGATATCCTGAGGACTCTAAAAATAACCTAGAATATAAAAGAAGGGAAAAGTTCCAAAGTGAATAGAAAGGAACAAAAGGGAATGGACTTGGGGTTACTCCATTCAGTATATGCTGTTGGAGCCCCTGATTGTGCCATCCATGTTCTAGGCGGTAGCAATACAGTAGTGTTTAAGATTTGACCCCGGGCCTTAGTAGCCCTGAGTTTGGAGCCTAATTTGTAGCAACAAATTGGAGACCATAAAAGGAAATAGTTATATGGAAATGGTTACAATTCATAGTTGTAATGAATTGTAAATAAATGGTCTTAATATTGTAATAGAAAAAAATAATGTGTGTGTTTTAAAGTTAATTTCCAGATCATGTCTCTCCTTTGAATAAAATCAGTCTAATTTCTATTCTAGTTCCCACAAATGTGGCATTTCTCTCATAACACAATTGTCTTTCATACTAAAACTTTAGATTTTTTTTTTTAATCTCAGATTTTTGTTGTGGGAAGTCAGGGACCCCAGATGGAGGGACCGGCTGGAGCCATGGCAGAGAAAACATAAATCATGAAGATTTCATGGACTTTTATTATCACTTCCTTGATAATACTCTTATAATTTCTTACACCTGTCTTACTTTCATCTCTTAATCCTGTTATCTTCATAAGCTGAGGGTGTACGTCACATCAGGACCCTGTGATGATCATGTTAACTGTACAAATTGATTGTAAAACGTGTGTGTGAACAATATGAAATAAGTGCACCTTGAAAATGAACAGAATAACAGTGATTTTAGGGAACAAGGGAAAACAACCATAAGGTCTGACTGCCTCGGGAGTCGGGCAAAAAGAGCCATAGTTTTCATCTTGCAGAGAGCCTATAAATGGACGTAGAAGTAGGAGAGATATCGCTAAATTCTTTTCCTAGCAAGGAATATTAAGACCCTAGGAAAATAATTGTATTCCCGTGGGGAGGTCTGTAAATGGCTGCTCTGGGAGTACCTGTCTTACGCGGTTGAGGTAAGGACTGAAATATACCCTGGCCTCCTGCAGTACCCTCAGGCTTACTAGGATTGGGAACTCCACCCTGGTAAATTTGATGTCAGACTGGTTCTCTGCTCTCAAACCCTGTTTTCTGTTGTTTAAGATGTTTATCAAGACAGTATGTGCACAGCTGAACATAGACCCTTATCAGGAGTTTTTGATTTTGCCCTTTGCCTTGTGATCTTGCTTTGCCCTTTGCCTTGTGATCTTTATTTGCCTCAGAAGCATGTGATCTTTTCTCCTTTTTGCCCTTTGAAGTGTGTGATCTTTGTGACCTACTCCCTGTTCTTACACTCCCTCCCCTTTTGAAGTCCTCAATAAAAACTTGCTGGTTTTGTGGCTCAGGTGGGCATCACAGACCTACAGATATGTGATGTCACCCCCAGCAGCCCAGCTGTAAAACTCCTCTCTTTGTACTCTTTCTCTTTATTTCTCAGACCAGCCTACCCTTAGGGAAAATAGAAAGAACCTACGTTGAATTATTGGGGGTGGGTTCCCCCGACAGATTTTGATGGTTATTCCATTTCTTACTGAATAACGTCTCAAGATCCAGGTAAAAAGACTATAAAAAAGGAGATTTTATTTTTTCAACATACAAAATTAAGTAGATTTCAGTAGAAGGGCTATTTTGGGAATTGATTTGGTTTTGCTTTGTTTTATTTTAACCCAAAATTAATATCATAGTTATTATGTTTTTAAAACTCATGCCTTTCTTTATTAATAAAACCTACATATATGCAAATATAATTTACTTAGGCTGTCCATGTGATATTGTGACTTTTGACAATTTATAAGAACTCCTAAACTTCAAGTTGGTTATTTAAAATCTTCAAGAATGTTTTCTGAAATAAACTGTCAGTATATATATTCATACATTTTGAAACAAGCAGAAATGATAAGAGAGTTACACAGGAAATACAAATATTGAAAAACTAATATATTTATTTAAGGTGTTCCATATAGTTAATATTTGGTAACTGTTTATAAATAGTAATAACTTATTACCTAAATACACTAAATTCTTACTTTGACACTTAAGACATTTCAATAAAAAAGATGTGTTTGGATCTTCATAGGGGGAAAAACTCCTGAAATATCCAATGTTTTTGTTATAGGCAATATTGCTAATTATCATTAAGAATTGGGATCTATGGCATGGACTCTAAAGCAAAATTTGATGGGCTTAATTCTGGGTACACATACAATCAACCTCTTGAGTAATAATATGCTGCAACTTTATAATGCATTTTAATTTGCTAAGCACTTTCTTTTGTATCTAATAGTGCTACCACTATAGCTCAAAAGCAGTTTCATTCTTGTAAACAGGTAAAGGTATGCTTTACTTTTGTAAAACAATTGTATTGTTTTTCAATACAATTTTATTTAAATGACACACTGTCATATTTAAATAAATAATAATGTATTTGGCCTTTAGTAAGGAGCATGGCTTGAGTCTTAGTAAAATTAAGCAAAGTAATATTGCGCTAAAAAGGATTTAAATGTATTTTTTAATGTCTGCATTTTTATTCTTTTAAATTTGTATTCTTGGCCCTGCATGATACATTTACAACCCTGTAGCTATTAATATAATTTTCATGTTATATGGGGAATAAGGCAAAACACATTTGAAATGGTGAGTGTGTTTAAGAGCCTCATAGGGACATTGATATCTATCTTCTCAGAAATGAAAGTTTGTTTTATTTTATTTTTGTTTCAGCCTTTAGTTTGTAGCAACTCAGCATTCTTCAAAGACTCTGCTCCAGCTGGGCAAGTAATCTTGTTACTGTGTACAGACGTAAGTCAAATATACATTTTGCAAAGAGTGCCTTGTCAAAGGCCTCACTATAAAAAGCAATGAAGTGGCTTGATTTAGTTGAAATAATGTGTAACTTCTTTTATATAATTGAATTTAGTTTCCAGTCCTTGTATCTAACAGTAAAGCATATAAACATAAAAATTTATTATTTAATAATTTCTGCATATTTTTGCTTATGTGAGAGTAGTACTAAGCAAAAAAGCCTCAAGTCCTCAAGTTCCACAGAGAATAGAGTAAGGGGCAGATGATGCTCAAATGTACCTCCTCACATTTACTTAGATGTTTTGGATACTGTTGGGTGCTTCTTGGATTTTTCCTTCTTCTATTTTAATCTCAAAATTTGACTATAGCAGGAAATTTGTTCTCTTGTTCTGATCATCCTTTAATCTCATGTTTGCTTCTTCCCATTGTCAAAACCCTTATATTGTTCTTATGAGTATTTTTGTATTGCTAGAAATCTTAAGCTGATTTTCTGGTCTTTAATATCTCTTCTTTCCAAAGAATTATTACCAGCAAGTAATTTTTATTAAAATATTGTTTTCATTAAATGCATTTCAATCCATGTTGAACAGCAAATGAACCTTTACAAATATTATTAAATAAAATTATCTTTTACAAACATGTATCTGTGTATATATATAACACTTCTGTGTTTCTCCTAGGTCTTCAATAAGTACTAAGCAGACCAAAAATTAAAGAGAAGAAAGGGATCTGCAATAGTACATTGCAATAACATGTTATTAACAATAATACCTATTTCAGAAAGAAAAAAATATGTTAGAACAAAATATGAAAATACCAAAAATAGCAGAAAAAAGCTAATAGAAGCAACCATCCGAGCATAGGACAGATGTCTTTCCTTATCACCTTGATACCTACGGTAGATATCACCACTGTTTGCTAGTGTCTTGTTCTCCTCTATTTCCGGGCGTATTGGACATAACAGGTACCTTGATAAAGTATGACCAAGTGATGTGCTCTGCTCAATGAAACCTGAGTAGCAGTGATATATACCACTTTTAGGTAGATGCATTTAAGAGGCAGTTCCAATGATTCCAATGATAGACATGTGCATAGAGTGAGAAAAGAGTAGAACGTAATGTCTTGACAATATTGATGTTTTGGAGTTATTGCAACCTGATATAGCACCCTGAAGTCTACTTTTCAGCACTTTGATAAGGGAAGAATATGTATTTTTTACTGCTTTACCTGTTTTTTGAACCTGATATCTATGTATAAAATATAAAGGCAATGACATTAAATCAGTCAAATAATAAACTTGAGAGAGAGGAAATTGTATAGAACTTCCATAGAGTCTCTTATTTTTGAAGTGCTAATATCTGATGTAAAAGCTATATGCAATAAACGATCTCAATCATTTCCACAAAGAAGCCAGCGCAGACCAAAGCAATTTATAACTGATGTCATATATCACCATTTCACCTTCATTTGCTTACCCATTTATTACATGAGAGAAACTTATTAAATTGTGGAAAATCATAAAATAGAATGACACATCTTAGACATCCTCTATTAACTAGCAAGGTGAATCATAAATCTTGTTTACAGTTCACGAATCTTAGATTGAGTCAAATATTTGGGAAGCCTTTTCATCAATAAGGTAAAATCAGAAACTATAGTTATTCATTTTTTATATACTCAAATTCCTTGAGGTTTTGTAACAGGGAAACGTGTAAGCATAAAAGAGGCTAAAAACCAGAGAAAGTAAAGGAAAAGAAAAATGAGATAAAATGCTATATGTTGACTGAAATTTCCTTTATTTTATATAGATCGGTAAACATTTAAAAATGCAACTTGCAAAGTTATATTACCTCATCCATCAAGTAAAAATTACACACACACACACAGACTTAAAATGAAGATGTGTGTAAATCTATTCCAAAAATTTTAAGGAAAGTTAGCAATATGTGGCAAACTTATTAGGTCATTTAGTTTCAATACTAAAAAAATGAAATTACTATAAATGAGCTAAATAACTAACATGTAATGAAGTTAATATTTGATTTAGACATATTTCCTTAAGCTGCAAGCATGCTTAGACAAAATTCTAGTTTTTATGCTTGCAGGAAAGTGCTCTGGAGCTAGTTAGCCTGGTTAAAATGCTACAGCACTACTTGTCAGCTGTATGACCTGGAGAAGTATATTTCACATCCCTATTCCTGGGTTTCCTTGTATGTTGAATGGGAATAATTACAGTACCCATTCCATATGGCTACTGTTAGGATTAAGTTAACTGAGACAAGGTATAACCCTAGCACAGGGCAATTGTGAAACTTCTTTTGCCAAAATACTGTAACAGTGACAAAATAATGACAGTGAAAGAGATCTGAAGTACCCAGCTCCATCTTGTCTTTATCCTCCAAGCTGCCTTTGTTCACTCCTGGGGAAAGGCTGATCTTTGGGAGGAATTTTTTACAGTTTAACTTTGAAACAAAGATGATAACAGCCCCTCCCAGGAACAAACTCTTTCCTTTCCTGGAGACCAGACTACCTTTGTAAAACTGACAGATTAGCCAGAAGATTAGAAATTATGGTTTAGGATTCATGCATCCAGAAACCACAAGATTCCTAACATCCCCAATTGCTCCTATGGATAACATTACAATTGTAAAACCTAGCATTTGTGCTTTAGATATTTTTCAGACCCTGTATCCTGAAAAATTAGCTGGTACCACCCAAATCAGTAAAGTGGCTTATCTGGTCTTGTTTCTCCCTCCAGGAAGTGACTCAGCGTAAGAGGACAGTTTGATTCTGTGATGTAATCCCTGGCCTAAGCAATCAGCATTCTCCATGCCCTAGACCCCTCCCTGCCCACCAAACTACCTTAAAAAAACTCTAGCCTCTGAATTTTGAGGGAAGCTGATTTGAGTAAATACTACAACTCTAGTCTCCCAGGTCGCTAGCTCTGAATATATTAAACTTTTTATATCACAGTCCCCTGTCTTGATATATTCATTCTATCTCGGCAGTGGGCAAGATGAACCTGTTGGGCTGTTAAAATTGTGCAGCAAATTTTAATTATTCATATTGGCATCTTCTTGAACAAGAAAAAACTGCAGTGAGTGTTTTAAAAGTAAGTAAGTTTAAGTGAGTTTTAATTACTCAAAATTTTTCTTTTACATCATATTACAATGCTCTTCAAGAAAAAAATGTTTTATTATATAATACTCGTATAGAACTGATGGTCACCTGCAGGATCTTATCCTGATGATCAATTTTTTCCAGTATTGAATTATCACTGATGTGAGTTTAATTTTCTAAATTTCTTTAAAGAAGAATTAAACAAAAAACCCTGGGATCAGCATTAAAATTACACTAAGAAAAACCTAAAGAACCAACTGAGTTTACCTTTCTTTTAGATTCTGTTTTAATAGGGCTTCAAATATTCCTTTTCTTTCCCTTCTTCATTTTTCTGATTAGCATTTTGTAAATTAATGTGGTCAAATATTTTCTGAATATACATTCTGGGTAAAGTAATTTCTTTTTTTTTTTTTTCCTGGAAAGACAAAAGGTAAATTGGAAATAATTTTTGTCCTCAAGGAGCTTAGAGGTATAGTAGGAGGAGAGAAACATGTACATACATGTAAAATTTCAATACCCTGGACAGTCATTAAATAGAGGCAATAAAAGGAAAGAGGGTTGTATTTCAAGAGTCCATTTGGTAAGGCTAGCAATTAGTAAGGCTAGATGCTTAAGAATATTCTGTTTTGATTGCTGTGGAAACACTTCACTGGATAAAGGACAGACACCAAGAGAAAGGAATTATTTAAAGTCCTGAGTTCCAGGCATATGAAGCAAATTATGCCAAGGGAGGCAACAGGAAAGACTCCATTGTAAAAACTGCAAGAATTAACAAGTGTTCGTGATAGGGGTGCAAATGAGAAAAGTCGTGAATGCAGATCATAAAAAGCCTTGCATCATCATTTAAAAACATTTAATGCTTATCTACTAAATTATGGAAAACCATTGAATGTCTCATGAAGCATAATGATGTAATCCTATTACAGAGATATTGAAGCAACAGTATTGAGAAACAATAATTAATTGAATCAGGTGGGCAACGGAGGAAGATTAGTTTTCAGAGGCTTGCAGATTTCTGGTTTGGAATAAGTAGTACTAGGTTATGCTAACCATATAAAATAGTGAAGTAAAAACAAACAATAGGTCTGCATTTTTTAAAAAATACAATAAACAGGGTATTAATTATTGAACCATGTAATCTGGATTTGTTACGGGTTCTAACTGCTTTTATATCATTGCTCAGGAAAAACATTTGGTTTTGAAAGATTACCTGGTTAGCCATATATGTGGAAATAATGTTTATTTACAACAAAGCGGTCCTGTACTCCAAATACTTTACCATAGAGAAAAAACAAGAACACCAGTGTCAACATTATGCAGTACACACTAGACCCTTAATAAATGTATGTGATAATTATTGCTGTACTAAAAGGGAATGTGCTTTCGACTCTTAAGTTTCTAAGCAGTATGACTTTGAGGTAATAGTCAGATTGAACACCTTCATAGAAAGTCATACAAAATTACCGTTTCAATTTCAGGGGCACGTGGAATGAACTTAGAATAGGTAAAGACTAGGAGTGACTTGTCAAAGGCTAGGTCTCATATTTTCTTTTGGAGGAGCTCATGTAAGTTATGGCGCCTCCAAAGTTATTCTCAGTGTAACTTTGACAAAGTTATTTTCAGTATAGTTATGCAAAAAGACACAGAGACTATCTCAGGTTGGTAAAATTTCATTTAGCGCAGTATAGCATACACAGCAACTTAGTAATATAAGGGAGTTATCACCATCTCTTGCACACTATCACAGAGGAATTTGGTCCTTAAAGAGTGTGCTGTTTATTTAACTCAGCATAAAACAAGTAACTCCCTCTTTTTCCCACTCTAGTAATTTTCTCTAAGTTTGAAAGTGCTTCAAAATTTAAAATAAGCAAACCAGTAGCTCTGAAATAAAACTAAACAAAGTTGCCCTGTTAATTTTTTTGTAATTTTAAAAAGATAGGAGTAGAAAAAGGTGAGTTACATTCTTCCTACTTTTATATGTGTTTGAGATTTTTATTATATACATTTTTAATGTAGGAACATATTTTATGTTTTCTAAGTTTTTTCTACATTACCTAAGTGATCAAAATTTCAAATGAAGAATATAGAAAATATAGCAATTCAGAATGATTATTTTCCAAATCATTGAAATTCCTTGTATTTATATACCCATTATATTGTTTAAATGCATTCATATTCTCAGACAACATATTCAATGAAAACTTGCAAAAATAATACAAAGAATCTATACATCCATCATATAGAGAACCTCTAAGTGATTTCATAGTGTATTCTTTTTTTTAACAACAAAAATATCCAAACTAGGATCATATATCGCACTCACTTATTTTGACTTTCTTTTATATCTTTCTAGTTTCCTTCAATCCGGAATAATTTATCAGCCTTTATTGGCTTACATAACTATGAAATTTTTATTACAAAGCAATAGTTTTGTAGAATATTTTTTCATGTGTGTATATAGGATATGTCTTCATGAGTAGATTCAGGTGATGCATTGTTTAGCTAAATTATTAAATAATAAATTATTTATTAATTAAATTATAATTTAAGTTAAATTATAATTAAAATAATTTAATTTATAATTAGATTATAAATGAGCTAATATTAGCTACATTATTAAATAATACTGCTATTTCATTACATTCTATCAAGTGACACCCAATGTCTACTGGACTCATTACTTGCAGTGTTAAATCGGGCTACTCAAGATGGATCAGCCAGATTTTGCCATTGTAAAGCGATGTTTCCCCATCCCATTCCCATTACAATTAATGAGTCCTTTATGACAAGATATTTTGAAACCATATACATCTCAAATTTTCATGCCTCTTTCCACAAGAGTTTTAGCATCCATTGATATTTCTCAGGTAAATTAATGAATTATTAATATGATGGGTGTCAAATGTGATTTTCTAATTTAATATTTTATTCTACCTTTATAGTTGGTGTTCTATGGTAAGGAAGGTATTTGACTTCTATTTATTCTCTATTAGTATCTGTGTTGATCCATATATTTCTGTTTTAATTAGAACAATCTAAATATTAGTAGTTTTTTAATGCTCAAATTGCCCTAGATTTAATTGAAAAAGCTCCTTGAAGCTGGCTTCTGGGTTCTTTTAATATGTCCCTATAATTTGATAAGAAATTTTTTACTTTGCTCACACACAAAAAATTATTTCAGGGTCAGATTTCTCTTTCTTTTCCTTTGTCCTAGAATTGAACATTTTTCTAAGGTATTTAAAAATCAAGGTCTGAGTTCTTAGTGTCCTTATTATTGCCCCCAAGTATGCTCAGAGGACAGAGGCTGGAAGGAAGGGAAGAAGGGAGAAAAAACAAGAGAGAAAAAGAGGTCTTCAATTTATGGATGTATATTAAAGCATGTCAAAGATATCAGGCGATTTCATCCCTTTATATACTTCAGCATATATCTCCAAATGGTAAGAATATATGACTAATTTCATAATAAAAATAATAGCATTTTTAACCAAAATTTAAAATAATATATTGATTTTATATAGCACCCAGTTAACAACAAAATACACTAATTTCCTCTTATCCTCTGAGGATACATTCCATGATCCTCAGTGGATGCAGGAAATTAAGGATAGTACCAATTTACATATTTTATGTTTTCCCCTACACAAACATTTGTATTATAAAGTTTAAAGTACAAATTTAGGATGGCAAGATATTAGCAATAATGTCGGATAAAAACTAGAACAATTACAGTAATATAACTGTCATAAAACAGATGATTCATACCCCAGGTGGGATAGAGTTGGGACAGTGCAAGATTTTATTGTGTATTCAGAACACATGCACTTTAAAAATTATCAATTGTTCATTTCTGGAATTTTTCACTTAATATTTTTGAAATGTAGATGACTGATGGTAATTGAAGCCATAGAAAGTGAATACACAGATAAGGGTGACTATTGTACCACTGATTGACTAAAAAATGTATATTTCAACAAAACTAGGGGCATCAAACTATCTAATTTTGAAATGTGTTTTACAAAGCTATAGTCCTTAAAAGAGCATGGCAGTGGCATAAAAAGTAGACACAACAACCAAAAGAAAAGAATAGTGAAACCAGAAATGAACCTATGCATTTACAGTCAGTTGTTTTCTGACAAAAGTTCTAAGAACACAAAATGAGAAAAGGACAGTTTTTTAAAAAATGTATGAATGACATTGGACATCCATGTGCAGAAGAATGAGATTGGACCCTCATCTTACACCATCTACAAAAATCAACTCAAAATGGATTGAAGACTTAAACGTAAGACCTGAAATTGTAAAACCAGTAAACAAAAACATAAGGGGAAACCTCCACAACATTGGACTGGGCAGTAAGTTTTTGGATTTGACCCCCAAAACACAGGGAATAAAAGCAAAAATAGATGAATAGTATTGCATCAAACTAAACAGTTTCTGCACAGTAAAGGGAACAATTAACAGAGTAAAGAGAAAATCTAGGAGTAACAGAAAATACTTGCAAATAATAAAACTGATAAGGGATTAATATCCAAAATGTATAAGGAAATCAAACAACTCAATAACAAGAAAAAAAAAAAAACTCAATTTACAATAAAAATGGGCAAAGTAGGTAGGGGCGGGCCTACGTTCTAACTGCCCTGGGTCCTGGCAGTTTTCAGGCTTCTTGAGAGTCCAGGCAGAAAGCTCCCGTTTTTCGGATTAACTCTAAGTACTCCGCTACTACATGCTTCTGTAACTGGAGTAGGCACAACCTTAAGTCTCTGCAGGGATGATACATGAGAGGAGAATATCTGTGGTACGTATTTCTGTAGCATCAGTTTTACTCTAAGGTTTTGAAGAAACAGATTTAATTAATTTATAAGATTCCAGACTTCGAAGATCTTGACCAGAACACCCAACAAGAGAAACACATTTGCGGAAACAGTAATGAGAGGAGGCTTCTCCAAGACCAAGGAACAGACTAGAATCAAAACCAGTTGAGTGAACTTACCTTTTACCACAGTCAAACTCCCAAGGGCATAAAAAAATGCAAGGGACAGCAACTTCAAAGATTTAAGAAACATCAGCCCACACAGATGAGAAAGAACCAGCATAAGAACTCTGGCAATTCAAAAACCCAGAATATCTTCTTATTGCCAAGCAACTGCACTAGTTCCTAAGCGCTGGTTTTTAACCAGGCTGAAATGTGAGAAATGTCAGAAATGGAATTCAGAATATATAGAAATGAAGATCATCAACATTCAGAAGACAGTCAAAACCCAATCCAAGGAATTTACAGAATACAATAAAATGATACAGGAGATTAAAGATAAAAGGGCCATTTTAAGAAAGGACCAAACTGAATTAATACAGCTGAAAAACTCACTTCAGGCATTTCAGAATACAGTCTCAAGTATTAACAGCAAAATTGACCAAACTGAAGAAAGAGTATCAGAGCTCAAATATCAGTTTCCTGAAATAACTCAGTCAGATAAAAATAAACAAAAAGCAATAAAGAAGAATGAATAAAGCCTTCAAGTAATATGGAATTGTGTAAGGAGACCAAATTTATGACTCATTGGCATTCCTGAGATGGAGAGAAAGCAAGCAACTTGGAAAACATATTTGAGGATATCATCCACAAAATTTTTCCCACCTTGCTAGAGAGGCCAACATTCAAATCTAAGAAATTCAGAGAACCCCTGTGAAATACTGTACAAGATGACCATCCCTAAGACACAGTCATCAGATTCTAGAAGGTCAAAATGAAAGAAATAATAAGAGTGATATTCTGCTAACAAGAATAATAAAGAAAAAATGAAGATCCAAATAAACCCAATCAAAAATTGACAAAGGGGACATTACCACTGATGCCACAGAAATACAAAATCTTCTGAAACTACTATGAACACCTCTATGCACACAAACTACAAAACTGAAAAGAAGTAAATGAATTCCTAGAAACATACAGCCTCCCAAGATTGAACTAGAAAGAATCTAAATCCCTGAACAGATCAATAACAAGTTCTGAAATTGAATCAGTAACAAAAAGCCTACCAGCTAGAAAAAAGCCCAGGACCAGACAGATTCACAGATGAATTCTACAAGATGTATAAAGAAGAGCTGGTGTTATTCCTACTGAAACTATTTCAAAAAATTGAGGTGGAAGGATTCCTCCCTAACCAACTGAATGAAGCTAGCATCATTCGGATATTAAAACCTGGTAGAGATACAACAAAAAAGAAAACTTCAGGCCAATATTTTTGACGAAAATTGACACAAAATCCTCAACAAAATACTAACAAGCCTAATCCAGCAGCACGTCCAAAATCGAATTCACCATAATCAAGTAGGTTTTATCCCTAGGATGCAAAGCTGTTTCAACATATGCAAATCAATAAATGTAATTCACCACATAAACAGAACTAATAAAAAACCACATGATCATCTCAATACATGCTGAAAAAACTTTCAATAAAATTCAACATTGCTTCATGTAAAAAACCATTAACAAACTAGACATTGATGGAACATACCTCAAAATAATGAGTCAACTATGACAAACCCATAGCATACATTATACTACATACATTATTATATACATTATACATACAATAATAGCATACATTATTCCAGCAAAAGCTGGAAGCATTCCTCTTGAGACCTGGAACAAGACAAGGATGTCCACTCTCACCACTCCTATTCAACGTAGTAATAGATGTGTTAGCCAGAGCAATCAGACAAGAGAGAGAAATAAAAGCATACAAATAGGAAGAGAGGGGGTCAAACTATATCTGTTTGCAGGTTTATGATTCTGTACCCCATAGCTTTTGTCCAAAAACTCCCAGATCTGATAAACAACTTTGGCAAAGTTTCAGTATCCAAAAATCAGTGTACACAAACCTATAGCATTTTTATACTCCGACAACATCCAAGCTGAGAACCTAATCAACAACACTAGCTCATTCGCAATAGACATTAAAAGAATAAAATACCTAGAAATATGGGTAACCAGGAAGGTGAAAGAGCTCTACAATAATAATTCCAGAACACTGCTCAAAGAAATCAGAGATAACACCAATGAATGGGAAAACATTTTATGCACACGGATAGGAAGAAACAACAGACATCGGGACCTACTTGATGATGGAGGTTGGGAGGAGAAAGAAGATTAGACAACTACCTATTGGATACTATGCTCATTACCTGGACAACAAAATAATCTGTATACCAAATCCCTGTGACATGCATTTTACCTAGATAACAAACATGCAATGTACCCCAAACCTAAAATAAAAATTAATAGGCAAGTACATGAATTGACATTTATCAAAATAATACATACAAATAGCCAACAAGCATATGAGAAAAAAAAAATGCTTAACATCACCAGTCATCAGAGAAATGCACATTAAAACCACAATAAAATGTTTTCTCATACATGTTAGAATGAATATATTCAGAAAGGTGAAAGATCCCAAGTGGTGAGTATATAGAGAAAAAGGAACCCTTGTACACTGTTGGCAAGAATGCAATTTAGTACAGACATTATGGAAAAGTCTGGAAGTTCCTTTAAAAACTAAAAATGGAACTACCATATGATTCAGCAATCCCACTACTGGGCATATATCCAAAGAAATTGAAATCAGTAGTTTGAAGAGAGATGTGCACTTCCATGTTCATTGCAGCATTATTCACAATAGCCAAGATGTGTATAACCTAAGTATACATCAAAGGATGAATGAATAAAGTAAGCGTGATTATATGTACAAGGGAATACCATTCGGTCTTACAAAAATAGAATGGAATTCTGTTTTGTGCAACAACATGGATAAAACTTGGAGGACTTTATGCCAAGTGACATTAAGCAGGCACAAAAAGACTGTTACTGCATGAGCTTACTTGTATGTGGAATGTAAAACGTTGATCTCATAGAAGTTGAGAATGGTGGTTATCGAAGGCTGGTTTAGGGGTGGGGCATTAAGTGTAGACACGTTGTTTAAAGGGTACACGTTTCAATTAGGAGGAATATGTTTTTGAGGTTTATTGCACAACAGAGTATAGTTAATAATAACATATTTCGGAATTGCTAAGGGAATACATTTCAGATGTTCTTACAGCAAAAAATTAATATGTGAGGTAATGGGGATATAAATTACCTTCATTTATTTCACAGTCTATACATCTATCACATCACATTGTCCTTCATAGATGCTTGTCAATTAAAAAAAGATTTAAAATATTTATGATATGTCCCCCAAAAAAGTCTTAAAGTTGGTCTGTTCAGTTCAGTCTCTAATAAATGTCCATGTCTTGCATTGTGTTGTATTTCAGTATTTTTTAAATTAGAGAGGTCTTTCCTCTAACATTTTTATTCCATTAACTCTTGAAGAAACAGAATCAGTTGTCCTTTATCAAAAAGGTGTTAATTTCCCCTTCAGCTGGAGTAAACATTAGACAAGTTATATTTTACTCATAGGTTTCTGAGCTACCTTTTCTTATAGCATTTGCTTTATAAAGTATGCAATTTTAAATCATTTATCTGCTTCTTTGAGATGCAAATCATGAAGCCTCTTGCCAAATTTACAACTTAGGAATCTCTTTCTCAAGGATCTGAGAGCCATCCCATTGAAATGCAATTATCAAGAGTGATAGCACCTCTCTTTCAGTCTCTGTGAGAGGGGAGGTGCCAATTAGGTACCAATTAGGAAACATAGATGATCTAATCCTATTTACCAAGCTATGCTGTAAAGTTTCCAGTACTATTCCACTAGCATGTCCTGGTGCTTAAAGCTCTCCAGCCTTTTGTTTCGGGACAGTTGAATTCAACATCCCTTTCCTATTGCATTAGTCTTGTATAAGGTCTTCCTTACCTGTTTAACTTGTCCAGTTCAGCAGCTTATATTACAGCCGCCTTCAGCAGCTTATATTACATCCCAATGTAACTATATTTAGATATAAGCCCTTTAAACAGGTATTTACAATTTAGTGACGTCATAAGGGTGGAGGCCTATAGCATCCAATAAGATTGGTGTTCTTACAACAGGCGAGAGACTGACATTGGGAGTGCTCATGCGCAGAGGAAAGGCCATAAGAAGATGCAATAAAAAGGCTGTTGTCTGCAAGCCAAGGAGTGAGGCCTCAGAAGAAACCAAGCCTGTTGACTCCATGATCTTGGACTTCCACCCCTTCAGAACTGTAAGAAAATAAGTTTCTGTTGTTTAAGGTGCCCAGTGTGTGGTGTTTTGTTATGGCAGCCCTAGATGAGTAATATAGCCCATAATATCAATTTGTCCATGCCTAGTAATGCTACATTTGATCAGTACTTTCAAATAGAAACAGCCTGAGACTTCCATTCCTGTGGCAGGTTGTTGGGGAAGATCATTGAGTGGAGTGGTTCCCAATTACAATCACCTGGGACTTTTAACACAGCTGATGCTCAGCTGGTACCCAGGATAATTTAAATTAGAAACTTCAAGTTGGTATCCAGGTGTTAATGTTTTTCATCAACTAAATTGATTGTTAAATCACAAACCAAAGTATTCGTGAATTTAGAGAACATAGTTTAATGTGTGCAACTAGAAACGAAGTTAAAATATAGAACATTTTTATTACTCTCAGGAGTTTTACCTGCTCCTGTACAGGACTGATCTCGGTGATTTGGATGTCTACTAGTAATTCTGTATCAATATAGCACCTTGAAGTTTATAAGAGTGTTACAAAGAGCGGAAGTGTTGTAAGATAAAGCCATATGAATACTACCACACTACCCTTAAGAACTGTGGACAGGTGTAGAAAGGAACTTTAACTAGCATAGCAGTTTGCAATATATATGTTTGTTATTCTTGTTCTTTGTCTTCTCCATCCCTTCTGTCTCTTTCCCTCACTTTTTTCTTCTCTCCCTCCCTTCCTCCTGTCTCTCTCACTTCCTCCTGACTTTGTTCCTTTTTTCTGAACTCTCTGTTTGCCAGCTATTTTATTACTGTCTTTGCCTTAAATAAACAAACAAAAACAACAACAACAACAAAAAACTCCTGCCTTTTTCCCCTGTCAATTTACTGATTTTAATCTGTATTTTAGCTGAAAAACAATGTAAATCGGATACCCTTGAGAGCCAGCGGGGGGGTGTGCTATTCTACAGATAAACTACATGATGTTTAGTGTTTGACATAATTATATAGTCCTTGCCTAACTAAATACAGTGTTCTATGTGGGAATATCCCATTTCACTGAGATTTTTATAATTATTACATATCATTATCATGATTTTTATAATCCCCGAAATCCGACCAACCCCTACTTTCCTTTCTGCCATTGAGAACCCCATAACTGCTAGCAGTGATTCGTACAGTGTTAACCTCTTTTCTGAATATTCGCTACACTTTCCAGCCTTTGTTAACAGCTGCTCCTCATGATATCTCCTGTCTGTAGCATTCTCAGAGGAACCTGTTTTTACGGTTACTTATCCTCACAGCCAGAAGGAAGGGGCCGTGTGGTGTGGACCTGGTGTTCTGTCTCAATAGTGCTTTCAAATCCTCTCTGTTCTGCTGTCATGTGTAGACTTCTTAACCCCTCCTACTTCTTCAGTGTCACCCATGCTTCTCACTTAAGCTCCTGGTTCATATTTATTAATTCCTATAGCCATGCTTCTGTGATCACAGGTAACTTCACTGTTTATGAATCTCCCAGATTACTGCCTGCCATCCCTTCCCTTCACTTCTGTAACACTCCTTGGTCATCATTCTGGCATCTAAATATCCTCTGCACTGACCTTATACATTTTCTCTTTTTCTCACATTTGATTCTGTGGATTGTTCTTTATAGTTAAACTATTGCAGTTGTCTTCAAACAACAACACCCTCTCTCCTACCATCACACTTAACTGGTGGACCACAATCAAAAGCAAAACAAACTATTCTCTATGTGCTTTACCCAAGCAGGTGAATTTTGCTAGAGACAAAAACAAACACAGTCTCACTGGTTTAATTTTAAATTAATAACGTACCTCAAATAAGTACTTGCACTTGCCTGTTGATCTTATGCTGTGTCTTTAGAAAATTTATTTTCTTACTTTGTATAAATACTATTTTATCATGCCTCCTTTATCATTCTCACAATGCTATTTTGACACTCAGCTGATGGCTTTGTATCCCGCTTGACTGAGAAAATAAAAGTCTCTAATATTTAGGCTGCAATAATGGGAGCAAGTTAGAATCGCCCCAAGAAAACCAGGGTACAACATACTTGTGGGTTTCCTTTACAAAATATGAAATATGTTAGTGAGTTTTTCCTGTAACAGGATTGCATTACAAACAATAAAGTTTTTAAGTATTTGTTTCTGATAGATAATATTCTATGTCAGTGTGCCAGCATCCTCATTAATGTCTTGAGATAGGTGAATGGTTTTAAAAAATGGTATAGAGAACGAAAAAGGACTTAGCTTGGTGATTAGTAGCTGTATTGCATATTCAGCCTACTAAAAATTCACTCTGTATATTTATGTACCTTTTATAATCTCCATAGGATTTGGTTTCTTAACTGGAAAATGAGTACATTGTCCTGCATGATCATTAAAGATTCTTCTAAATCTGACATTCTGTAATTCCCTGTGTACATAAATATCCTACAGATCTCAAAGTGACAAAGATTCCTTGCATGGTCATAGGTTAGTCAAGCTTCTGAACCTTTTTCTAACCGTCTATGTACTTCCTTACAAAATTCAGTTTCGGTCAAGAATGCTGCTAAGGTAGTTTGACAAGAACTCTCCACACTTGATACTTGATTACCCTTAATGTCTGAATGGGATTCTAATCCTCCATTTCTCAGGCGATGTCTGATCACCCTGGCCTAGCTTCAGCAAGAATCCTGTTAGGTGAGTTTAGGCAAAATCCCGCTTACTTCGGTTTGGTCTTAGTAATTTTCCATCTGTTGATTTCCACAGTGTTAGTTAGCTATAAATTTCCATTTGCTTATGCTGTTTTGCAGTTGGGCCCAATCTCTCTCCGACACTGCAAGACTCTGTTATAATTGGTCCTCCACCTATCTCAGTGGTTCTGAGAAAAATCTTCCTTACCATGTTTTAACAAGTACCATTGAATATTATTTACTTTACTTTATCAAAAGCAGTATAAACACATCAGTATGGCTAATAACACAAGTATTGTTTTAGAAAACTTTGCATCTTCATCATGAATTAACAATTTTAGATTCTATGACATAAAAATAATATATAGAAAGACAGACTTTTTGTCATCTGTACAGTAGCATACAGGTAAATTTTCTTCAGTCAATTTAATTGCAATAAATTTATTGTATTCTTAACTATGGTACATTATAACTAATTTTTATCATATACCAAAGGAGTGTTGCTCAGACTATGCTAAAAGTTTTCTTAAAAATTTCACAGATGTTTTATATTAGAAAGAAGGAAGTCCCCTTGGAATATCATAAAATTTAGAAATATAGCTGAATACCCAAATGGTATAAATTCACACATTTTCTTTGGAGTTCCTGAGGTTTGTAAATCAAGTCTAATCCCCAATGTACAATATATGTTGTCAGCTTCCAGTTGCTGTTAATAACATGTGGTTTTCCTCTTAAAACAAGTGTAAGATATTATTCTCTAACATCGAGGCATGACATTTCCAAGTTTTTGAAGCTGAATGGAGATGATGATTATAAATAAGTTAATAGAAATTTTTAAAATACAGGAAAATTCAGAAAATTAGAAATGTACTAGAAAGTAGACTCGTTTGTTAATTGGTGCTAAGCCAAAGTCACTTAGCATAGTAACCTCATTGAAGTGAAAATTTCCCTGAGTGGCTGAAGCAGTAATTAAAAACCTGTGATTAAAAACAGATAAGGTTAGAACAAATTTTGATCACATTTTAAAGGCATTATTTTGATTTATTTAATAAATATAATTTCTACTATTTCAAACTTATTTCAGAAATGCTAAAGTAAATGTTAATTAATTGTAATGATTTAAAATTAGGCTCTGTGGCTTATGTTGGGACTATTTAATGTGACTTAATTTTTTTTATTAAAAAAATAAGTGCATACCTGTGGTCCTAGCTAGTTAGGAGGCTAAGGTAAGCGGACCCTTTTTGCCCAGAAGGTCAAGGCTCCAGTGAACTATGATCATGCCGATGCACCCTCCTTCTACCCTAAGCATCAGAGTGAGAACCACTTAAAAATATTAAATTATAACATCTACACAAACTTTGTATTTGTCTAATCTAACTTTAATCACTCATCATTCACACATACATAGACATACTCATATATGCGTATATATTCTTATCTAATCATAAATCGAAATATTTAAATCTATGTCTATATTACTTCAGTTAGCATTTTCTTATTTTTTTTCCCCCATTAGAATACTGGCAGATCACCTCTGTATCTTTTTCCCATTTACTGAAATAACAAATTACCATACATTTGGTGCGTTAAAACTTAAGGCTTAAAACAACACAAGTTTCTTATCTTACCTTTCTGGAGGTCAGGAGTTTAGGATGAGTTCCACTGGGATAAAATCAAAGTAGTGGAAGAACTGAATTTCTTCCAAAGGCTTTTGGGGAAAAACACATTTTCTCACCTTTTATAGCTCCAAAAGACTGCCCACTTTTCTTTTCTTGTGGCCCCATTCAATTTTCAAAGCCATTTATGGATGAGCAAGTCTTTCTCACACTATACCACTCTGACATGGACTCTTCTGCCTCTACCATCTTTTAAATACCCTTCTGATTGCATTGGGCTCATTTAGATTATCCAGGATAATCTATCTTTTATTATTATTATTATTGTTTATTATTTAAATTTTTTTGAGAAGGAGTCTCACTCTGTCACCCAGGCTGGAGTGCAGTGGCGCGATCTCAGCTCACTGCAAGATCCGCCTCCTGGGTTCATGCCATTCTCCTGCCTCAGCCTCCCGAGTAGCTGGGACTGCAGGTGCCCGCCACCACGCTCCACTAATTTTTTTGTAGTTTTTGAGTAGAGATGGGGTTTTACCATGTTAGCCAGGATTGTCTCAATCTCCTGACTTCCTGCCTCAGCCTCCCAAAGTGCTGGGATTACAGGCGTGAGCCACCATGTCCAGCTTTTTTTTTTTTTTTGGAGACAGAGGCTTGCTCTGTCACCAGTCTGGAGTACAGTGGCACGATCTCAGCTCACTGCAACCTCTGCCTCCCAGGTTCAAGTGATTCTCCTCACTCGGCCTCCTTAGTAGCTGGGACTACAGGCAGACACCACCACACTCAGATAATTTTTGTTTTTTTTATTAGAGTCGGAGTTTCACTATGTTGGTCAGGATGGTTTTTATCTCTTGCCCTTGTGATCTGCCCACCTTGGCCTCCCAAAGTGCTGGGATTACAGGCGTGAGCCACTGCGCCCGGCCAAGCCACCTTAATTTTTTCTGCAATCTAAATTCTCCCTTATTATGTGATATATTCACAGGTTTCAGGGATTAGGATGTGGAAATATTTGACCAACTGTTATTCTTCTCACCACAACCTTCCACCTTTAACATATTCATTGTGAAAAATAATTTTCAAATGTTTAAATAATCCTTATAAACTTTGTAAAATTAATTAGTGAAGAAGGGAGGCAGAGAAAAATAAACCAAGCTTGAAGCACATTCAGCATTACTCATTAGGCCGGCTTGCTCTCTGACCTGCTTCCTCATAGTTATTTGCTTCCTATTGCTTCAGAATCATATCATTCTTGTCACAAGATTATAGTTTTCTTTAACTGTCCTATACATAATGACTTGAACATTGTGAAATGCTAAGTTTCACATTTAAAATATTCTTTAAGGTCCTGTCTCTTAGTTAAATTACTGACATCTGCTGATCTGAAGGACCTGATAAGAAGCTGATTCACTAAAAAATACAGTTTCCACATCCTAATAATTTCATCCCCCTTAACTCCACCAATCAGGAACCCCAATTTTCCAGACTCTTTCCCTCCATGATCCCTGTATTAGTCTGTTCTCACACTGCTAATAAGGACATACTGGAGCCTGGATAATTTAAAAAAGGAAAGAGCTTTCATTGACTCAGTTCTTCAGGGCTGTGGAGACCTCAGGAAATTTACAGTCATGGTGGGTGGGGAAGCAAACATGTCCTTCTTCACATGGTAGAAGGAAAGAAGTACCAAGCAAAGTGGGAACAGCCCCTTATAAAACCAACAGCTCTCATGACAACTCATTTACTATCATGAGAACAGCATGGGAGTAACCGTCCCCATAATTCAATTACTTCCCACTGGATCCCTCCCATGACATGTGGGGACTGTGGGAACTACAATTCAAAATTAAATTTGGGTGGAGACATAGCCAAAACATATCAGTATACTCCTGGCCCCTCCCAAATCTCATGTGCTCACATTTCAAAACCCCAAGTCTTAGCTCATTTCAACATTTCAAAGTCCACCTATGAGCCTATAAAATCAAAAGCAAGTTAGTTACTTCCTAGATAAAATGGAGGTATAGGCTTTGGGTAAATACAACTGTTCCAAGTGGGACAAATTTACCGAAACAAAGGAGCTACAGGCCTCATGCTAGTCTGATATCCAATAGGGCAGTTAAACCTTAAAGTTCCAAATTATCTCCTTTGGTTCCATGTGGCACATCAAGATAATGCTGATGTAAGAGGTGGGCTCTCGTGGCCTTGGGCAGCTCTGCCCCTGTGGTTTTGCAGGATACAGCCCCCTCCTGGATGCTTTCACAGGCTAGTGTTGAGTGCCTGCATCTTTTCCAGGTGCGTGATGCAAGCTGTTGATGGATCTCCCATTTTGGGTTCTGAAGGATGTTGGACCTCTTCTCACAGCTCCACTAGGCAGTGCCCCAGTGAATACTCTGTGTGGGCTCCAACTCCACATTTGCCTTCCAATTGCCCTAGCAGAGGTTCTCCATGAGGGCTCTGCCCCTGCAGCAAACTTCTGCCTGGACATCAAAGCATTTCCATACATTCTCTGAAATCTAGGTGGAGGTTTCCAAACCTCAAATCTTGATGTCTGTGCACCCACAGGCTCAACACCTCATGGAAGCTGCCAAGGCTTGCAACTTACATCCTCCAAACCAATGTCTTGAGCCATACCTTGGCCGCTTTTAGCCATGGCTAAAGCTGAAGCAGCTGGAATGCAAGGCACCATTTCGTGAGGCTGCACAGAGCAGGAGGGCCCCAGGCCCAGTTCAGAAAGCCATTTTCCCATCTAGGCCTCCAGACCTCTGATGGGAGAGGCTGCCATGAAGTTATCTGACTTGCCCTGGAGACATTTTTCCCGTTGTCTTGTGACTAATATTCCATTCATCATTCCTTATGCAAATTTCTGTAGCAGGCTTGAATTTATCCCCACAAAATGCGTATTTCCTTTCCATTGCACTGGTCAGGGTACAATTTTCCACACTTTTATGCTCTGTTTCCTCTTGAATACTTTGCCACTTAGAAGTTTCTTCTGCCAGATACCCTAAATCTTCTAAGTCCAAAGTTCCATAGATCTCCTAAAGCATAGCAAGAGTGACCATTACTTCAGTTTTCAACAAGTTCGTCATCTCCATCTGAGACCACCTCAGCCTGGACTATTAGCATTGCCAAGCCATTCAACAAGTTTCTAAGAAGTTCCAAACTTTCCTACATTTTCCTGTCTGCTTCTGTGCCCTACAAACTGTTCCAGCCTCTTCCTGTTACGCAGATCCAAAGTTGTTTCCACATTTGTGGGTAGCCTTATAGCAGCAACTCTCTCTCTCATGGCCAATTTAGTGTATTAGTCTGTTCTCATGCTGCTAATAAAGGCATACCCCAAACTGGGTAATTTATAAAGGAAAGAGGTTTAAGTGACTCACAGTTCAGCATGGTTGGTGAGGCCTCAGCAAACTCATAATCATGGCGGAATGGGAAGCAAAGATGTCCTTCTTCACATGGTAGAAAGAAGAAGTGCTAAGCAAAGAGGAAAAAGCCCCTTATAGAATGATAAGATTTTGTGAGAACTCACTTACTCTTGTAAGAAGAGCAGCATGGAAGTAACTGCCCCCATGATTCTATTACCTCCCAGCAGGTCCCTCCCACAAACACGTTGGGATTATGAGAACAACAATTTAAGATTAGATTTGGGTAGGGATGTAGCCAAACTGTATAAATCTCCCCTAAAGCCCATTGCAGCACTCCTTGGGGAGATGGATTAGAGTGCCCTTCCCATCTCCTCTCTCAGCCCCCCTACCATCATTAAACTTTTTCTCTGCTACAAACCCTGCTGTCTCTGTTATTGTATAGCAGGCGTATGAACCTGTTGGTCCTATAGCAATATTTGTGGATTTCTTTCTTTCTTTTTATTATTTTTTATGAAGCCTATTCACTACTGTGGCAGCAGACTTCAAGGTGGCTCCCAATGATATCCAGATCCTGGTATTCATACTCTTGTGACATTTTCTTTATTTGAGTATAGCCTATTGAATAGATTTTAACAAGTAGAATATGGCAAAGTGATGAAATGTAACTTTATAATTAGACTACAGAAATTGTAATTTTTATCTTGGTAGCAAATTATCTCTTTTGCTGGCTGTGATGGAAAATGTGATCATGATGGTTAGGCCCATGTGGCAAGGAACTGAGGGTGCCCCTGACCAATAACTAGTAAGAAACTGAAGCCTGGAGTCAAATTGTTCTTAAGAGAGTATATGCTACCAGCAACTACTTAAGTAATCTTGGAAATGTCTTTCCCCAGTCAGATGTTCAGATTGACTTGCCTGTAGCCTGATGAAAGACACTGATTTAGGAGACCTGCCAAAAATGAGCCCAGATTCCTCATTCACAGGCAGTCTAATAAAGCACTAAATTGTATAATAATTTATTACACAACAATATATAACTAAAACAATCTCTTCTTCCTTCTTAAGCAGTAACTTGGTCTTATAATTGGGGTGAACAATTCAGCGAAAAATGAAATGTTTACAAAGTACATACATATTTAAAATCTTGACTTCATAATTAAAAAGAAAACTTTATCCATTAAGGAGTATAAAATGGCTCGTGTCAAAATATTTGGGGGAAAAAATAAGTTAAACAAGATTTCCTCGGCTGGGCGCAGTGGCTCACACCTGTAATCCCAGCACTTTGGGAGGCCGAGGCAGGTGGATCATGAGGTCAGGAGATCAAGATCATCCTGGCTAAGATGGTGAAACCCCGTCTCTACTAAAAGTACAAAAATTAGCCGGGCATTGTGGTGGATGCCTGTAGTCCCAGCTACTTGGGAGAATGGCGTGAACCTGGGAGGTGGAGCTTACAGTGAGTCGAGATCAGGCCACTGCACTCCAGCCTAGCTGACAGTGAGACTCTGTCTCAAAAAAAAAAAAAAAATGGTTTCCTCTCACCAACTTAGTAGTGGATAGTGTATTTTTAAGGAACATGAAACTTGCCAGGCAAAGGATGGGAAAGTAGAATTGGTTGTTCCCAGAGAGAGAATACTTGCTCATTTTTGGACCAAGTCCTTAGGAAGAAGACAAGTAATCATATTATTTGAATGCAGAGGTCATCTATGCCTTGCAGTTAGGAAGGTGAAAGATTTTTGAGAGACTATCACTAGATGTTGTATCCAGATGGAGCCTAAGGAATCTCAGAATGTTCTGCATAATCTAGTGTAGCTTAAAAGAATAGGACAATTGCAATGAACAATGGTAGCCTATAAGTAGTAGAAGAGTAGAGCAGCACCCAAAGAAGCCAAGTGGAGTTCCTGAAGTCTATCTCTGCAGTGGCCAGGAGGCATCAACAAACAAGGGAATGGGTTGTATTACTCCATTCTCATACTTCTATAAAGAACTAATCGAGACTGGGTAATTTATTTATTTATTTATTTTGAAAAGGTGTATAACTGACTCACAGTTCTGCAGGCTTAACAAAAAGCATGGCTAAGGAGGCCTCAGAAAACTTAGTCATGGCAGAAGAGGAAAAGGAAGCAAACACGTCTTACAAGTGGCAGGAGAAAGAGTGATGGGGGGAAGTGCCACACTTTTAAACCATCAGATCTCATGAGAACTCACTATCATGAGAACAGCATAAAGGAAACCTTGCCCCTAGTCCAATCACCTCCCACCAGAGCCCTCCCTCAACACGTGGGGATTACAATTCAGGGTGAAGTTTGAGTGGGAATACACAGCCAAACCATATCATTTTGCCCCAGCCCCTCCCAAATCTCATGTCCTTCTCACATTTCATAATACAATCATGCCTTGTCAACAGTCCCTCATTGTCTTAACTCATTTTAGCATTAACTCAAAAATCCAAGTATAAAGTCTCATCTGAGACAAGGCAAGTCCCTTCTGCTTATGAGCCTGTAAAATCAAAAGCAAGTTAGTTACTTCCTAGCTACCATAGGGATACAGGCATTGGGTAAATACACCCATTCCAAATGGGAGAAATTAGCCAAAACAAAGGGGTTACAGGCCCCGTGCAAGTCTGAAACCCAACAGGGAAGTCTTTAAATGTTAAAGCTCTAAAATAATATCCTTTGACTCCAAGTCTGACATTTAAGGCACACAGATGCAAGGGTGGACTCCCAAGGCTTGCGGCAGCTCCTCCCTGTGGTTCTGCAGGATACAGCTTCTGTGGCTGCTTTCACGGGCTGGTGTTAGTACCTGAAGCTTTTCCAGGTACGTGGTGTAAGCTGTCAGTGAGTCTACCATTCTGGGGTCTGGAGGATGGTGGGCATCTTTTCACAGCTCCACTAGGCAGTGCCACACTGGGGACTATGGGGCTGGGGGCTTCCAACCCCACATTTCCCCTTTGCATTGCCCTAGTAGAGGTTCTTCTTGAAGCCTCTGCCCCTGCAGCAGACTTCTGCCTGGACATCCAGGTGTTTCCATACATGCTTTGAAAACTAGGTAGAGGTACCCAAACCTCAACTCTTATCTTCAGTGCACCCACAGGCCAAACACCATGTGGAAGCTGCCAATTTTTGCAGCTTGCCCCCTCTGAAGCAACAGCCTGAGCTATACCTTGGCTCCTATTAGCAATGGCTAGAGTGACTGGGACACAGGGTACCATGTTGTTAGTGTGCAGGGAGCAGCTGGGCCCTGGGCATAGCCCATGAAACCATTTTTCTCTCCTAGGCCTCTGGGTCTGTGATGGGAGGGGCTGCCACAAAGATCTCTGAAATGCCCTAGAGACATTTTCCCCATTGTCTCGTTTATTAATATTCAGCTCCTTGTTACTTATGCAAATTTCTGCAGCTGGCTTGAATTTCTCACTAGAAAATGGGTTTCTCTTTTCTATCACATGATCAGGCTGCAAAATTGCCAAACCCTTATGCTGTTCTTCGTTTTTAAACGTAAGTTCCAATTTCAGGCCATTTCTTTCTTCATACATGTAAAAGTACACATTTAGAAAAAACAGATTTAATCTTGAATGCTTTGCTGCTTAGAAATTTCTTACACCAGATACCCTAAATCATTTGTTTCTAGTTCGAAGTTCCACAGATCTCAAAGTCAGGAGCAAAATGCTGTCATTCTCTTTGCTAAAGCACAGTTAGAATTACCTTTGCTTCACTTCCCAAAAAGTTCCTCACCTCCATCTGAGACCACCTGAGCCTAGACTTCATTGTTCATGTCACTATCAGCATTTTGGTCACAATCATTCAACAAGTTTCTAGGAAGTTCCAAACTTTCATCTTCCTGTCTTCTTCTGAGCCCTCCAAACTGTTTCAACCTCTGCCCGTTACCCAGGTCCAAAGTCAGTTGTACATTTTCCGGTATCTTTCTAGCAATGCCCCCTTTTCTCAATACCAATTGTCTCTATTAGTTTGTTCTCACATTACTACAAATGAATATCTGAAATTGGGTGATTTATAAAGAAAACAGGTTTAATTGACTCACAGTTTCCCAGGCTTAACAGGAAGCATGGCTAGGAGGTTTAGGAAACTTACAATCATGATGGAACATGAAGGGGAAGTAAGCATGTCTTACATGGAGACAGGAGGGGGGTAATTGTAACACTTTTAAACCATCAGATCTTGTGAGAGCTCACTATTATAAGAACAGCATGGAAGAAACCATCACCATCATCCCAGTCACTTTCCATCAGGTCCCTCTCTTGACATATGGGGATTACATAAAAGATTTAGATGGGGACACAGAGCCCAACCATATCAGGGGCCAAATCCACTGTATAGCTTGGCTCCATGAAATTTAGCCACAACCTGGGTGAAAGAGGAAGCAACCTCAAATTTGCTGAGACTTAATTTCTAATCTTTCAGAAAAGAGATGACTGGGTAGTCACCTCTAAAATAAATCCTTACATATGATTTTTCAAGCCTTCGTAGTCTTCTCATTGAAACAAGACTGGTCTTTCTGTTGGTTCCTTTTAATAATTTATCTTTTATATTTTTTCTTTGCTCACATATTTTTCTCCTGGTTTCTTTCATCTCTTTGAGCTCTTTGTCCATGCTTTCCTTCAGCTCTTTAAACTCTGTCTAGTACTAACAATGTCTGTGCTTCCACAGGGACAGTTTTTTAAATTTCTTCTTTGAATGGAATATATTTTGTTATTCCTTTGCATGCTTCATATTTTTTGTTCATAACTTGGATGCTGAATATTTCAATATGGTTCTGAAATTCAGATTTTTCTCTTCAGCCTTGTCTTTTGATTTGCCTGTCATGGGCTGTAGCTATTTGCTTAGTGACGTTTCCAAACCGTTTCTAAAGAATTGTATTATTTTCATGATCTCTAGAGTCTCTGCTCCTTATCATATAATCAATCAACATTTTGACAAGGATTTCCTTAAATGCCAGAGAGAGAGACGAGAGAGAGAATTATTTAAAAATATAAATAAGTAAAAGAAAAATATCTCCTTTTCTTTCTAGATTGGCGTGGTGTTTGCACACTTTTTCAACACTTAGCCAGTCCATTTTCAACTGTGTCTTATCTTTCACTTTGTCCTTCAGTAAGTCTTAGAGATCAGACAGAGTTGAAAGTTTGGGATCTTCTCCGTTTTTTCTAAGCTTGCCTCTTGCCGTTGGTATATATGTGGCTTCCTAAGTTTCCCAGAATACAAAAAGTATTTTTAATGTTCTGATTTTCCAAAGAAACTCTCTCCCCAGATTTTCCTGTGAGGCTTGAGGAGGTCTGTTGTGTATCTCAACCATAACCTTTCCCTCCTTGATCTGAGGGTTGTTTGTTTGCCTTAAGAAGTTTTAAAGGAATACCTGCTGCTTTTCCACCCTGAGTAAATTTCATGTTAGGTGAAATAAAGACAAATACCTGAGTAATTTTTGGCTAGCACCAGGCCAGTTAGAACAGATAAATACAATTATTTGTCCTTGAGGTCTCCTCTCCTCTCTCTGAAACCAACTACCAGAGTTTACACTGGGAACATTGGCTGGCATCTTCAAGACCATCACCAAGCTGTCAAGAAGAAGGATGAGGGAAAATAAAAGTGCCACATAGCTTTCTTATCATTTTTATGTTGCCTTTTTATTTATTAAGCATTTGTTTGTTGGCCATAATCCTTTGTTTTTCAGAGTTCTGATAAAGTTGATTCTGATCCTTTTTGCTTGATTTTTTTGAAGTTTCTGTGGAGTGATGGGTCACTGAAGCTGCATACTCTACCACTTTTGCTGGCATCCTCTAAGCTAATAGTTATTCAGCAATAGATACATAATATTCTGACTCAAACTAAAGTTAAGTTGCATGTATTAGGCATATCTTATGTGTCTCTCTTGATTCTCTCAGCGCTGCCATCTTTCCTATGTGTTTCACTTCCCTCCTTACTCCTAAGACTGCTATCTTTAATATTGCTACAATAATTCCTGAGTCCTGAACCATATAGCCACTATTTCATAAATTAATGCAACAAGTAATAGGTGACCATTTGTATGTGACTTCTGAGAACTCTGAGGCACAACAGTTCAAGACCCACAGACGCAGGGACAAGCACCAGACTGATCAACTAAACCGCCATGTTATTGGTTCTTCCCATCATTTCTGAACTTGGAGAAAATCTATGCTTTTGGCTAAAGAAACTGCCTTAATGACACAACTTGGAAAGCATGGCCTAACTATCATTAAACTCCCAACTGAGAGAAAACAGACTAGCATAACAGGAAAAATCAAGACGATGAATTTCCTTTTTCTCCTCCTCTCCACGGACTGTTCTACAAAGCAGCAGTTAATAATGTCTCAATGAAGACATCACTGAAGGCCAAGTGATCAGCTGTGCTTGATATAAAGAACAATCAGCTTCTTAATACATTCTTTTCTGTGTGGTCTCCATCCTTTCTGACCACACTTTTCCATCCCCCTCCCATTTCTGTGTCCGTGGGATTGTACTTCTCAGTGAAATAATACCACATAAGTTTCTTTTAGGTTTTGTTTTCTACAGAACATTAGATGAGGCCTTAAAATGTAGAGTTTTTTTTTTTTAATGTGTGTTGTATCCAACCAAGTATGCAAACTAAGATTCATAACAATTACACATCATCACTAGCCATCCTAATTTTGCACAGTGTAAATTCTCATTAGCAATATATCTTTTTGGAGTTTAAATTAGGGCAACAATTATCGCAGCTAGGTAATTGTAAGGTTATTAAATTCACCTAATCCACAACTATCTATTAAATGGTCAACAGTGGTCTGGGTTTTATGCAAGATACCACCACTTATAGATAGATTCAGAAGCCATGGTTTGTGTCCTCTAGGGGCTAATAACTGCCTAGAATTACATGCATGTTACTTGAATATCGTTTCCCTTTTAATAGTGTTACTTTTGGGGATATTTTAAATTACTTCATGTAGAACCAAAAAGAAGGTTGCCTAGTTTCTGTTATTCTTTTACTCACAGCAAAGCAAAATCTTTATACCACTAATTTCAAAGTTATCCAAGTCCACTTTGACAAATACACCTGAGTACAGTCAGAAAGAGAATGGCTTTAGTATGAGGGATAAAGAACAGAACAAAGAAGTATGTGTGTGAAATTCACATAAACAGAAAATGAAATAGTCTGGCTAAACCACTGAAAGTTTTAGTAATTTTGAACAAACTGCTTTTACCTTTTTACATCTTCAGATAGAGGCTTGTTCATTTTCTATCTCTGGTATGCATCTCATATATACTTACTTAGGTTTGATTTGAAACAGCCTCCCTGCATATGCCATGATTTCATATCCATCAGTTTTGAAAAGGAAACTGGCAGAGTTAGGAACTTTTGTGCTTTTTCTCATTTGATTTCACTAAAAGTTCTTAATCATTCTTTAATATAAATAAGAAATAGGATAGAGAATCCAAGGCTCATGGAAGCAGGTTTAAGGGAGGAGGCTCTGCAGTACTTGTCTTCAGGCTACAGATTATAGAGTGAATGACCAAATGAATGACCAAAATGGCAATGTATTCTGCGGGGGCTAGAAATCAAAAGAGAGATGATAAAATAGGGTATCCCTCCTGTAGACTGGAACCAAATCTCTGTCACCTTTTGGCATGTTCAGTTTCCTCACCTAAAAAATGTGGCTAATAGTAATACCACTCTCATAACAAGTGTGAAAATTTTGGTATACCAGTGCTTTAGAACATTGTACGTATCCCGTAAACTTCAGAAGTGATTCAACCTAAACTGTTAATGCATTAAAGACAAGATACTAAATATGTCAGATCATGATAGAAAGGTTAAAAAAAGAAAGAGGGCTGGGCGCGGTGGCTCAAGCCTGGAATCCCAGCACTTTGGGAGGCCGAGACGGGCGGATCACGAGGTCAGGAGATCAAGACCATCCTGGCTAACACAGTGAAACCCCGTCTCTACTAAAAAATACAAAAAAAAAAAAAAAAAAAATACTAGCTGGGCGAGGTGGCGGGCGCCTGTAGTCCCAGCTACTCGGGAGGCTGAGGCAGGAGAATGGCGTAAAACCCGGGAAGCGGAGCTTGCAGTGAGCTGAGATCCGGCCACTGCACTCCAGTCCGGGCGACAGAGCGAGACTCCGTCTCAAAAAAAAAAGAGACCAATCTTTTTTGTTGTTGTTACCCAGGCTGGAGTGCAATGGCACGATCTTGGCTCCCTGCAACCTCTGCCTCCTGGGTTCAAGCGATTCTCTTGCCTCAGCCTCTTGAGAAGCTAGGATTACAGACATGTGCCACCACGCCCGGCTAGTTTTGTATTTTTAGTGGAGATGGAATTTATCCATGTTGGTCAGGCTGGTCTCGGACTCCTGACCTCAGCCATCCACCCGCCTCGGCCTCCCAAAGTGCTGAGATTATAGGCATGAGCCACCGTGCCTGGCCAAGACCAATTTTTTTTTTTTAAAGCAGGAGGTTAAGGGTAGATCCTCTTATGCTATCATGTATACTAGAAGCAGAATTTAAAGGGAATATGTAGCATTAAGAAAAATGATGAGTTTTCTTTTATCACAAAGAAATCTTTAGCCCCTTTTGTGAACTGTGCAAACCTCCTAGCTTGCAGGCATTTTTACATAAAATCAGACATCTAAAGAAGACCTTTAAAAAAAAGTCAGAAACCTAGCCATTTATTTATAAAATATCCAAGAGAGCCAAGTAATGATCATTTTGCAAATCAACCTAAGTAATTTCTTCATTTATTTACCAACTACAGTCTCTTCAATTACTTGTGTTGATGAGATTCACATTCTGTTTCATGATAATGATCAATTCCAAGCTAAAAAATCCCACCAAACTTAGCATAACACATTCTCAAGGTTTTAAGAAGACTCAGAAAAATGATTTCAGTTGGGAATTAATTAAATTGCCTCATCTCTTAGAAAAAGTTTTGTCTTATAGGAAAAACTGAAATCGGCTTTATGTATCCTTTCTAAAATTAACTCAAATACTGATAGCTCCAAAATTAGATTTGAGGGATTAAGAGACAGAAATGTGATAAATCAGCTTATCTTATAAGGCTGTTGGTGGTAACATTACAAAGTAAACAGTAGAAACATTTGTTCTGTTATAAGCATAATATTGAAGAAATCACTAACTTTTGCATATTTTTATTAATGTTAAAATTTATAATCTGAGAAAAAAGAATTTTATCTATATTCATTTTTTGGCTCTTAATACGAACTGTTTTTAATTAGTGTAAAAACTAAGAACTGTGCTAATTAGTCAAATAAGAATAGGGATAAAGGAAAATACATTTGTACCATCAGTTACTTTTAAAATGAGACCTCAATTAAATCAGCTACTCTGGCAGAAAAATTATAGACATATTTAATACAGCCTTTTCGTAGGAAATTTCACCCCAGAAAAAAATCTTCTAAAATAATTTTACAGATCATTCTTAAGGCTGACCTTAAATATCATTTAATATGATTTAGAATACCACAATTTCAACCTGTCTTTCTTTACTTCTTCATCTGGTACTCTTTCCAGAACTATTTTAAAAAAATAAATAGATGATTGCATTATACATTATTTTGAAAATTGAGACATGTATTGCAAAATTAGAAAATAAAAAACAAGGCTAATTTGAGATTAGTACAGAAAAATATGCTGTAATTTGCTTTTCTTTCTTCTATTTACTCTTGCTGCAAATTTGAGTGTGTTCTGTATAGCAGCTAATGCAAAGAAGGGAAATACGATCAATTAAACAATTTACTGTGGTCATACAATAAAAACAAACTTGTTCTATCACACTGGAATCATTGAATAAATAAAGCTCAGAAATATGTGACAATTTTGGACGGGATAATTCATCTAGTTCAGCAAGAGGCATCAGAGTTAAAGATATTCTTTTTGTCAAAACTTGTTTTCACTGACTTTGGTGGTTGTGTTTTGATTTGAGCTTTCCTTAAACAGTGATAAGATCTACCATTGAATCAGTGAAAGTTAAAGATATTAAGGCTATAAATTAATTCTCAATTTATTAGCCTTTTCACTGTAGATCGAGAAAATATCTGTCTGAGATATCAGCAATTTTGGATTAATATCAATTGGACCAACTGAGATGTCTATATTGCAAATGTGGCTGCTGAATTAGTAAGATAAAGTCTTTGGACTTTGTAAGAATTCAAGTCTTGCTAATTTTCAGTCATTGAACAGTCTGACTCTGAACCCCATCCTTTATTTCTGTCAAGTTTTTTTTCTTCTTAACAAGTTTTGAACGGAATCTAAGGCAAAGAAGAAATTGCTTCACATATAAACTAGCTATCAAAAATTAACAAATAGACTTTTATATAGTTGTGGATTTCAGAAACAAAGGTGGTGGTTTCAACTGGTTTAGGACTATATTTTATCAGTGAATGTTTTCTAAGGTCTTTGTGGTATATACCCTCATTTCGTTTTGCAAAAATCATGACTAGGTGACTAGCATATGACTATGTATCTATTGCCTATTTCTTCCAAAGTAGAAGAAGATACATTTTTTTGTGATAAGAATTGTATGTGTTCATAAAATTCTGTTTCCCTATTATCTAAAAATTTCCCTGGCATGTCATACTTTTAATAAGAAATACTGATAAGTAGATAACATTTATTTATGTATATATTTATCTTGCCATGCTGTTTTAAGTGGTCCATGTAAACCTTTTTCTACTGGCTGACAGACTAATTCTCACATTTTTGGGTTCAAATGCTGCTACAATCTTTAATAGTTTTCAGCTCACCATCTAAAACAGTCTAAACAACTTGGAGTGGCAACATGCAAAACAATCTAACAAATGTGCTTCTTATGTTCTCACTGATGAGTAACACATAATTTTCCCATACCATCTATAATTTTGTTTTAGACTTTTAAAATACAAATATGCTCTTCCACCTGTCATCAAATTCTCAAAATTATCTCATTTATATTAGATGGGAACTTCCATCTTAAACATGTATACACTCAAATCATCAGTTTTATTGAAAGTTAGATGAAGTTAGAAGTAGTTGCATGGATATTGTAATGTTCTATAATTTTGACACTTATAGTTAAGGGTTTTTTTTTTTAACTTAGGAAATTGTACAATGTTAGTAACCAGCTGGAGCATTTAATTTTCTAGTTTAAAAATGATACAGAATTTTTGGGTATTATGGATTTTCATGTTAATTTGTATTATTTTAAACTTGCTCTCAGTTTAGTTTCAAAATTAATACTTGCCTCAACTCTTCTAAAAAATTCTGTAGGCTAGCAAGGGGCTTTTAATAAATTAATGATACATTTTATAACAAATAAATAAATGGTCAAGGCTGGCCACATTGACTCATACCAATAATCTCAGCACTTTGAGAGGCCAAGTAAGGGAGATGGCCTGAGCCCAGGAGTTTGGGATCCGCCTGGGCAACATGGTGAAATTCAATCTCTACAAAAAATACAAAAATTAGCCAGGTGTGGTGGTGCATGCCTGTAGTTCCAGCTACTTGGGAGGCTGAGAGGTGGTAGGATTACTTTAGCGCAAGATTTCGAGGTTGCAATGAGATGTAGTAGCATGATTGCACTCCAGCCTAGGCAACAGAGCAAGACCCTGTCTTAAAAACAAAACAAAACAAACAAATAAACAAAAGCAGGTGAATACTGGCTACTTGGTCTAGTCTAAGACCCTCTAATAGATATAGATTTCTACTTACAACTTGTTCTTTGAGAAATTTAACTACATGATGCCTCATTGTTTATATAAAATCTGGATCCTCACAGAGGAACATATTAAAGTAGACTTAAGTCTTTTTAAGGAAAGCTACATCATAGTAAATTGGCATGTTTAATACATTAAAATGAAAACAATTCAGTTAAAAGGACAATATCTGGAGCAAATATAACAAAGATGCTCTGTTGGAAGAAAATATGCAGAATGTCTAATAATGTTAAAAGATTAAAATCAAGAAAACACAAGAGAGTCCTACAAACCAACAGCTTATTCAATAAGTAAACCAAAGGTGTAATCAAGTAACTTGAGAAGAAATCCAATTCACTGGATAAATATGAAGAGCTGTTTTATAATTAGAAATATGTATTTTGGCTGGGCATGGTTGCTCATGCCTGTAATCCCAGCATTTTGCAAGGCTGAGGCAGAAGGATCTCTTGAACCTTGGGGTTCAAGACCAGCTTGGGCAACATAAGAAGACCTCATCTCTACAAAAACAAAAACAGAAGCAAAAACAAAAACAAAAACAAAGCCAGGCATAGTGGTGCACACCTGTGGTCCCAGCTACTTGGGAGGCTGAGGTGAGAGAATTGCTTGAGCTGGGGAGTTCAAGGCTGTAGTGATCTGTGATTATGCCACTGTTCCAGACTGGGCAACAGGGCAAGACACTGTCTAAAACAAAACAAAACAAGAAAGAAAGATACATATTTTAAGACAGTTTAGCAAATTATGAAACTGGATAATAATTAGTGTTGTAGATATGAGCCCAATGTACTATTCATGTGAATATGGACTGCTCCAGGCATTCTGGAGAGCAAGGCTTATTCAAATTGGTAAAACTCTAACCATAAGAACCAACCCACCCACTCTTGGACATGAACCACAGAGAAATTTTCATAGTGCTCCATAAGAGATTATATTTATGAACATTTATCACAGATTTGTGTGTGAGTATGTGTGTGACTGCAGGGAGTAGGAGACAATAATTATATCCAGTACTGTCAAATACAAAAGCCAAATGTGAAGGATGATTTTGCAGGAAATGAAATAATGAAGTGTACACATAGCAACAGGAATATAGTGTTAAAAATAATATAGTTAGAAACATTTAAAATATATGGACAGAAAACTACACTACATTTTTAAAATGAAAACAAGAGTAAAATAACACACGTCAAACACATTTTAAATTGTTGCCTATGACATGGAAACAGAGATGGGGGTGAAAAATGAGAGTGAAAGAAAACATGGAGGGAACAAAGGATATCAGTAGCATCTGACTGTGAGCATAAACATAGGATTGTATGCACATGCCCAAGGTCTGAAAATAGCATGTTTAAGATAAACTTTAAAAAGGAAATTAGATTATGATGGATGGTGATGAGAAGCACTCATTGGGAGCTGTTGGCAGGCTTAAGTTAACCGTTATGGAAATCATATAACATAACTCTGTAATTGCTGATAATTTAGGGTGCACCTTGCCCAGGGCATACCATCTTGGGTCTAGGGTTATGCTATGCAGAAAAACCCTGAATTGCAAAAATAGTTTCTACATGTCTTCAATGGAATTAGAAAAAAAAAAAGAAAGCAAGCTGCATATGCATTCAAAAACACAAATTTATTCTTTTGGTTCTTTGCTAACTGTATTATTGCACTTGGTATAAAATGCTTTCTTTGAGAGAATGTAAGAGCTGTTTGGATTCAGTGACATTTTAATGCTAAGCAGTGAAAGCTCTTCTAAAGCAACACATTAAAAAGCTACAACTGGGGGAAGTTAGCTTCTAATTAATGAGCTTTAAGACAGAGGGAAAAAAATCAGCTACATAAAGACATACTTAAGCTTACAGCCCTCAGAGAGAAAACAATCCTCATTAGTGACTAAATCATTGGGGTTTGGAGTCAAAACAGTTTATCAACTGAAGATAATCTAAATGTGAAAACATTGCTTTGATTGCAATTACTACCTAGGTTTTAATAATTAATCTTTCAGAAATATGCTTTGTGTACTTGCATATGTGAAAGAAAAAACAGCAAAGAGGAATGTCAATGTTTTAGGAAAAAAAGTTATGTAAGCCTCAATACCTGACCTAATTGTAATAAACACGTGTAAATTTTCAATTTGAGACTCTGGTCTTCGGCCAGGAGATGGAGCCCTTCTGCTATACCATGGTGTCCCTGTGGCCCTGGACTAGGTGAACTCACATTGTCGTGCATACTGTAATCAAATGATATACTGTTTGAAAATGATAATGGTACTTTTTCATTTATGAAGGCAAGATTGGGAGAGGTGGGGATTTTACAAACAATAATGCAAATAGCTTAGCGTCTCTGTTTTGTCTCTGACAAATATTAATATGTAAATTTTAACAACTTTAATTGGAATTTCTTGAAGTGGTATATAAAAAACTATAGAACTATAAGTGCCAATTTCTTATGAAGCTGATTGCATTTAAAAAATAGACAAGTAAAGAACATAATTGAATTTCAGGAGAGAAATGTTAACTCCTATAAAGGATAGATTTTTCTGAAGAGTTTTCAGTATTCCATGGCTTAGACACTTGTTTTACATATTGAAAGTCAAAACAGAAGTTGTTTTTTATTCTGTGCTTGGTTTACCAATAAAAAAACTATTAGAAGTCAGCGGGGCGCAGTGGCTCACGCCTGTAATCCCAGCACTTTGGGAGGCCGAGACAGGTGGATCATGAGGTCAGGAGATCGAGACCATCCTGGCTAACATGGTGAAACCCCATCTCTACTAAAAATACAAAAAAATTAGCCGGACGTGGTGGCGGGCGCCTGTAGTCCCAGCTACTTGGGAGACTGAGGCAGGAGAATGGTGTGAACCTGGGAGGCGGAGCTTTGCAGTGAACTGAGATCTGGCCACTGCACTCCAGCCTGGGTGACAGAGCCAGACTCCGTCTCAAAAAAAAAAAAAAAATTAGAAGTCAAGATAAGCATCATCATTCAAAATAGTTGTGCTGCAATTGTTCTTTCAATTCACATTGAAAGCTACCAAAAGTGTAAAACACTTACTAAGCTCATTTTTGGACACCTGCTTCCAGGTTTTAATTTTTGAAAGAGAGGGACAGGTTTTTGTATTATTATCAGAGGCTTCTGTTTCTGCATTTCATTTTCTTATAGATTTACTTTTTTTAGAATGATTTGTGGTTCACAGCAAAACTGAATGGAAAGTTACAGCCATTTCATAAACCTCCTTTTTCTGGCAGGAATAGCCTCCCCGACGAGAGTGGTATATGTGTCATAATTTATGAACCAACACTGACACGTCATTATCACCCAGAGTCCATAGTTTACATTAGGGTTTGTTCTTGGTGTTGCACATTCTATGGGTTTTGACAAATGTGTAATGACTTGTATCCATCATTTTAGTATCCTACAGGTATTTTCACTAACCTAAAAATCCTGCTTTCCACATATTCGTCCCACTCTCTTGGCTTAAGCCCTTGGTAACCACTGATTCTTTTACTGGATTTCTAGTTTTGACTTTTCTGGAATGTCATATAGTTGCAATTTTACAGTATATAGCCTTTTCAAATTGTCCTTACTCACTTAGTGATCCATTTATGGTTCCTCCATGTCTTTTTATGACTTGATAACTCATTTTTTTAGCTCAGAATGAAAGGAAATACCTTTGTCTGGAGGTACCATGGTTTATTTATCCATTCACCTAATGAAGGTCATTTTGTTTGCTTACAAGTATTTGCAATTTTGAATTAAAGCTGCTATAAAATATGTATTTGGAAGATTTTATGTGGTCTTTGCATTTCACTTTAATAACTAAATTTTACATGAATCAATTAGAGAATATCCAGTAGGGAAAATTACTAGCCATCAACCTGAAAGTGGAAAGCTATAGCATCAACTTATAGAGAATTCAATTTCTTCCTTTTTTTTGTATCTCACTTTATTAAAAAGACTTACTGAAAAGATTGAATCTAATGTTACTCAATAAATCCTGAACAGAAATTTTTAAACTTGAATTTATTCTCTGCCAACTTAAACCTCGGCTTTCTCATCTACCAAAAGAGGATGATAATTTTTACCTTGGGTGCTATGTCGAGTTGATTGAATTAATATGCTTTTCTAGCATACTGCCTTGCACAAATTGGTTTCAAAATGGCATTAGTCAAATTTAGTATTATTCACAAGATATGTTCAAACAAATTTGATCCAGAATATAATTTTGAAGCAATTGGATTGATTAAATATATTTACTCCAAATAATTGTTATGCATTCTCCCATTTTTTTCTGTATTTCTGTCTTCAGAAATACTTCCTGTTATATTTTTGATCTCTAAGCACAAGCTGTATTATCTGAAAAATTGATTAATCCATTCAATAAAATACAATACCTACTTTAAGGGAGTGCCAGTTAAACTGTTACCATGAGTTTGGGATTTCTTGTGTTACCTTTCTTTCATGGATCTATGTTTATTTGATCTTGAAAATTTAGTGTATATATATATAAAATAAAATAGAAACTGTAGTGTGCACTTATTAATAATGAAAACTAATCCAATTTATGTTAGTAAAATTCCATTCATGCAATTGCAGCTAAATATACCAAACCAAATACTTGGTTCTGACTAACTTCTTTCAAATCACATAGACTTAATAACATGGAACATTATCATGGGAATTAAAGTTAGTTGGAGCTCTGTCATAAAATACAAATTGAGAGGAAAAACACAAAAATTAAAATTCAGACTATCTAAAGTAAGTTTTAGATTTATTATTTAATATACTTTGATTCTATATTGTTTCTTAGAATGCTGGAATTTTAGCTCTTGATTTATTCACTTCAAATACTGACTGGATATATTACAGTCCAAAATTTTGCTGATTGGACTAGTTAATAAGTTAGCAGATCTATTAAAAATTTTCAAAGGAGAAGTTGTAACTTCTGGCAGTTTAGTTGGGTCTTTAAGTAGTGCATAAAAGCTTTGAGATAATATGAGTTTTTTTTTTTTTTTAAGTACAATGATTATATCAAGAAAAAAGTGGCTTATAAAACATCAAGGGAAATTCAACCAAATATGGCTCGTAGGGATCACAAGTAATAGTGTGTGCCACTGATACCACGAAAATATGTTGAAATTACTTCCGTTGTCATGCTGTCACTTCCCATTAAGATTAGATACGCTGAAAAATCATGGTAAATTTTCAAAAGCGGTGAAACTCCAACAGGTAGCTACTGTTTTGACCTTTTTAATAAGTTGTTTGAGGGCAGAAATGAAAATATTAGATTCATTTTTTCAATCTCTGCATTGGAAAAATATATACTCAAATTTTGACAAATTTTGGTTTAAAGTGTTGTCAACATCTGTTTATGAGAAAGCACATTTGTACTTTGAAAATATTTTAAAATAAATCCATACTATTAAATACTCTATAAAATATTAGATATATTTTGAAATGTAATTAACAATATGCTGTGAATACAAGCACTTCCTTTTTCATTATTTAAACCAATATTTCTATAAAATACTTTGATGTATTTTTGTGAAATGTGACCTCATAGAGAATTAAAATAGGGTTTTATCAAGGAAGGTCTGCTTACTTCTCAGAGGTGATACTATAGATTGTAGTGATTTGGTGTTTTCCCCATTTTCAGTAAAAATATCTTATTTTATTCAATAGCTAAATTATTAAGTGTCAAGCATTTTGCTTCATTTAAAAAAAATAAGGTGTTATTATAGCACTGACAAGCTGATTAATGCAACAGCAATAGGAAATTGAGAAAGTGGAATTCACGATAATTAGGTCTGTCTTCATTGTTGCACCATATTGCTTCTCAATCAGTATTTATTTTGGCTTTGAAATATGTATCATGCTAACTAGTGTGTGTGAGACTGATAATAGATATCCCAATACAATTTCCAAAATTTTAAAAGGAAGATATTTATTTTCACAACCTAAACAACTACTTTCATCTATTTGAGCACCATAGCCTTCAGAATTCTACAATTAGAAGAAATAGAGAGAAAATAGTTATTAAATATTACTGTTTATTCATGCCATAATATATATATCTATGTTTGACTGTATAAATATATACACATAACATTCAATATATTAAAATATATAAAATCATATTGGAAAGAAAGCTTAAATTATCCTTGTGTTCCCATTCCAAACACTAATGACTTTTCAAATATTCGGTTTTTAGCTTTCAGTTGTAGAACTCTTCTACATGGTGTCTGTTTCAGAGTACTACATGATCTATGTCTATGTGTAGATATGTAAAGATATAGATCATGTAGTGGTCTGAAATTGATATAGACGTAGATCATGTAGTAGTCTGAAATTGGCACTATGTAGAAGGGTGAAGTTCTGTAACCACCATAATCAATTACCGTAGATCATGTGGTAGTTCGGAAAGACAGCCTTTAACTTTTTTCTCTATCTCTATGTACATACCAGTTCTCCTAAGAGGTGAATTTGTTTCCACTGCCTTTGAAAGTGGTTGTTGCTCTAATAAAGACCTAATACTTGTGGCATTGTCTGTGGCATCAAGCAGTAAGAAAAGTCTAGGAAGACAGGGAGAAGATTGTTAGTGGAAACTGTAAATTCAATGAAGCTATTGCTGTTGGAGACTGAAGAAAAGTAGGCACATTATATTCTGATGGAAAAACCAGTAGGACAGTTGACTGCATTACATGGATAATAGAAAATACACCTGTTGAATTTGAGGACTACTAAATATATTTCAAGGCATAATGTTCAAAGTGCCAGTTGGTTTATATATGACATTTATGATAAGATATTGCAAGAGAGATTAATAAAAGACAAAGCTGTTCGGCTTTAAGCAAAATTTGGAGGAAATATTTCATACCCAAGAATCAACAGCTTGGAATAAAAGCGAAAGAGTTAACTGAAAAACAAAGAGGAAGAAATCTGGGCCTCCTGTCTTTTAAGGGCAGAAACTAGCTGAGAAAGATAGTTGTAAACATAGACTGTGTTTCATGAAAACATTAAGAGTGAACTCCAAGAGCAGAAACCAACTCCCAGAAAGTAGTGCTAATGGCTGTGGAAGTGCATTTCCAGAGAGAAAATGGGGCATTAATTGAAAACTGCTTCCTGCCCTGGATGTAGAAATTGCTAACATTATATGCACAATTGGATTTCAAAACAGGTGTGAACCATTGACTGCTATGTGCTTCCATTCACCTCTTTTTTGGAATTTCTGTGATTTTTTTTTTTTCTCATTTCTGCTTCATTATTATATGTTATCTGGTAGGGTAAGGGAGAAAAATAATTTCTTTTTTTACACAGATAGTTAGATTTACAGAAACTTCAAGTAATTTGTGTTTTTAGCTCTGGAACAAGAAGAACTAAACTGAGAAGCTACAACTGAGTAATTTTGCCTAGGGAGGCGTTTCTGTACCTGGTCCTAATTTGCATGATGTAATTCTTGGCTTTTTGCTAATATTGTTTTTGGATAGATTAGTGATATGAGGAATGTGTATGTTTTGCATATTTCTAGACTAGCTCATTTCAGTCACCACTTGAATACAGTTGAATATAGAATAAGCTCTAACTGACATTAAGTTGAACAGAACTGCCCAACCCACCACTGCTTAAATTTCTGACCTACAGAAACATGAAAAATAATAACTCATTGTTGTCCTAAACTACAAACTAGTAGAACTTTTTCAAATGTAGGAATGAATAACTGAAACAGAGCAAGAATAACATTTATCATTTTTTTAGCATTTGTGATAACCATAAACAGCTCTATAATGATTAGGTATCATAGATATATACTAATCATTGTCACAAATTATGAATCAATTAAAAAATGACAGAATTATGTTTTAAAGATAAAATAATTGCATTGTAAATAACTTGGTAAAATTTCCATTTAACCTCAGGTTTGGTAACAAATTAGAGCAATATATTGGGCCTAAAAAAGATCTTTGCATGGCGTAATTTTTATCCTTTTATTTACATAAAAATACATATATTTCTCAGTTTATCTAGTGTTCTTGGTACAAACAAGTGTTCTGGACACGAAACAACAATATGGAATGAATGCATGAGGGAGACAAAAGGAAAAATCCCATTGTAAATTTTAGAATTGCATTAATTTAGTCATGTGCTTATTTAGTCTCATGATTAATTATTAGTAGGTATGATAAAGCTGTTCATATAGTTACAGGCCTCTTTGATTTGCTGAAATATATATGGCATAGAAGAAATACTTGTCATATGAAGATGACTTTTATAGTTGCTATGAGTCTATCATAAATATATTTAAAATTTTGATAATGTAATATGGCTTTGAAACTCAAAATTAATTAAAAGAATAAACAAAATGAGTTTAACCTGTTTCCTTTTATATTTATGCTCTTTTTTATTTATCTAATATCAGAACATGCAAAATCATTTATTTTGTGAGACTTAGAAGAGAAATATAATTAGGCTCTAAATGAGTTGCAATTCTTGGGATCAATGATGACTTCAATTGTGTGGGGTAATTGATGGGACCATAAAAGTATGTATATAGCAACTCTGGATTTTATTTTATAGCATTACTTATTGAAAATTACTATATTCATATTTGTAAATGAATATAAAATATCTTAAGAAACCAGTGATAAAATCAAGTACTTAAAATGTTCTTTGTTTATATATTTGGCCTATTTGTTGAAAGCAACAGAAAACCCAACTGGAACTCATTTACATCAGAAAAGAATTGATTGTAAAGTAGCAGCAAAGTTTTCGCAGTAATGTTGAATTCAGACATGGATTCAAATCTCGTCGTCCAGACTCCATTTCCCTTTATGTCTTGGTTCTGTCTTCATCTACATTGTTTTCACACTCAAGTTTTACATCATGGAAAGATGCTGTGAGTTAATCTACACCGTGAATCAGTGAGTGAGTGAAACTGGAATGCTTATTAGACTTACTGAAGTTGCTTTTAAAAATAACATACAGTTGAATATAGAATAAGCTCCTACCTAAACCTAGCTCCTTAGATTCTGTGTCTGGCGTGGGGCCCGTACATCCCTATTTTTAAAAGCTCCTTAAGTGTCAGTAACGAAAAGAACTCTTCTCTTCACTCAACAGAGGAATAACAGTCCTGGGTGCAGATCTCATAGACCCCTAATAGATATCAGTAGGCCACACTTGAACCAGTCTTTTTACGTCACTCTGCGTAATTTAGGCCAATCAGAGCTCACCAATTAGCTGGTAATTATGGTAACTACATCCAAACCGTGTATAGGGAGAGAGTTGTGTTGCATTGTACTTAAGCAAAGTTACTGTAATATTTTGCCAGAAAGATGAAAGATTTCCTGATAGCAAAAGCGGCAGTTATCCAGATAAAAAATGGACACTTCTGAGAGTTATGTTTTAAATTCTTGGATGGTCATAACAAGGAATTAGAATGCAAAAATACTGTAAACATTACATTTCACTTTAAATTATAAGATATTTCTGTTGTGTTATGTAGATTCTAGAGATGTTAAAATATATAAACATAAATATGTGTTTTCTATGTACTTTGAGCTATTATTAATTTTGTTACAATATTTAAAAACTTTTCCCCCATTGTGTGAAAGTTATTTTACAACTAAAAATTGTGTTTTACAGATTTTTTTTTCTGAATAAGATTAAAAATTATGTCCAAATTATTTCCTCCTGAATTTAAGCAATCAGGGAAAGACTCATTGACATGCATATTAGAATGTTATCCATTATATATTCTTCATTTTCCTTCATCAAGATTTATGGTATGGATTTTTTTTTTGTTTTTTGGTTTTTGGTTTTTTTTTTTCGAGATGGAGTCTTGCTCTGTTGCCCAGGCTGGAGTGCAATGGCGTGATCTTGGCTCACTGCAACCTCCGCTTCCCAGGTTCAAGCAATTCTCCTGTCTCAGCCTCCCGAATAGCTGGGGAAACAGGTGCCTACCACCACGCCTGGCTAACTTTTATGTTTTTAGTAGAGGAGAGGTTTCGCCATGTTGGCCAGGCTGGCCTTGAACTCCTGACCTCAAGTGATCCGCCTGCCTCGGCCTCCCAAAGTGTGGTATGGACTTTTTATAATTACTGCTGTACTTGATTATTTGATACTTAAACCTCAAAAATCTCAGATACCATTGTGAGACATCATGTTGTAAATAGGACTACAAGTATTAGAGAAACTGAGGCTGGGTGCAACAAATCACATAGGAAGGGAAATAAATTGGTTTACCTTAATTTAATGTACACTCAGAAATTACTATTAACCATCCACAACAGAACAAGTACTTTCAGGGGAAGCCAGAGTTGTAATTTCTTTCTTTTAAATAAAGCTCATTCTGAATACCTATGACATAAATGAACATACACAGTGGCATTAGTTAGTATTCTTGGTTTTGACTTTTTTTTGTTTTAATCACAATGAGTTGACTCTGGTTAACGTGAAGAAAAATGAATTTGAGTTTATATTTCACATTTTTTAAAATTAGTTTTTTAAATATATTTTTTCTTTAGATATACTCCTTTTGTATTCCTAAAAAAAATTATAGGAGCCCATATAATTAAATGAATTACAAATGAATGAACTGTACCTTTAGGTAAAACTTAAGTATAGTAGAAAAAAAGATGAATTTATTGAAAAGACGGTGAGCTGTCTCGAGCAATTAGAAGAGAAAATAACCAAAGGAAGGGGAAAAACCTGGACACTTAAGAGTATCAGCAAAGAATTTCATCAAATTTCTGGTTAACATATATCGTTGCTGTTAACAATGTGGTCCACCTAAAGGCAGCCTCAGCACTGCTTAAGAGCTTACAAGAAAGGCAGACCTGAATCTGCATTTTAGCAAGTCCTTTGGTTATCCATAGGCACATTAAAGTTTGAGAGCCACTTCAATTAATGTGACTCAAAGATAATAATTAATATCTGTGTCTCTTTGTTCCATGTTTCAAAGCTACAGGAGAGAAACTGATTAACTCAGCTGTGATTTGAGGACAAGTCAAAGAGAACAAACACTGGCTCCTGGAGTTCCTAAGTTGGTCTGTGTGGTCTGACCAAAGCAGGGCATTATTTCATAAACTCAGTATCACTGCCCTGCTTTTTATCAGGTGTGCATTTGGTATGGACATTAAACATATTTTTTTAAAGCAGAAAATCAGGAGACTTACCCCAAATAAAGGTAAAAATAAGAGATGTGAAAGAAGTGTTAGACCCATGACATACGTGTTTGTGTGTGTGTGTGTGTGTATTTAGAAAAAATAGAATATCTCCTTAAGAAATCATCAATGAAAAATTTTTGAGTTATGCTCAGGGACAAGTGAAACTATTTAATTGTAGATATCTTGGGGATATTATCAGCAAATAGGTAAAAGTAAAGTTGGTTTTATACATCACAATGAGTAAGAAAATATATTATTGAATATTGATTGTATTTCATTAAAAAGACAAATTCTCTGATTTGTCAGACTTTAATAATTAATATAATTTTTGAATGCCATAGAAAATATATGAAGAACTTTACTAAAGAGGAAGGATTTTCAATATACATTGTTAAGAACACAAACCACAGTACATTTTGAATTGGATAAAATGTGTATGCAGTTAAGTATAAACACTGTTAATGAACACACACAATGATATACACAAAACTATATATTATGTATGTAAACACATATATTGACATGCCCCAAATGCATGATAAATCATCAGACAAACCCAAATTGAGGAAATGTCTTCAATATGACTGATAGGGATGAAGTGGGGAACAGATAAGCAGAAATTAAGGTAACATGGCAACAAATTTAATACAGAATACTTGAAGGAATCATGGACCAGAAAGAGGCACATGAATTGGGAATTTGAGTAAGGTTTATGGATTAGTTATTAGTACTACAGCAATGTTTCCTGGTTTGATTATAGTTTTTCTTTACATAAAAGCTATTTATGCAAGATGTTTACATTCGTTTAAACAAGTTAAGGGCTCATTGGGAATCTGTATGCTACTTTTTTTTTTTTTTACCTTTTCTGTAAGTCTCAGTGTAATCCAAATAAAAAGGTGACAAATAAAAACTTATGTTCTTCTTCACTTATATTTCTTTTCTGTATTTTCTTCAGCTAAAGAGTAATTTTCTAGTTATTTTAACAGAGACAATAAAAATCAAATTCAAGTAAAGAGTTAAGTGTAGATATGAATTGTTAAGATGCCTTTAGAAATTGAATTAACTTAGTAGCTCTTTTATATATGTTTGTATTTTTGGCTGTCCATCTCTTTAGAAATAATATTGAATAAACGATTTAAAAAGTCATCATTTTTGAAAGTGCTATCTAAGCAATAAATATCAATTTTGCTTATCTCATACAAAGAAAGCATTATTTATAATAAAGAAGGTAATTTTATTCCTGTCATACCTAGCACACAGTACTAAATACTGTGATATTTAATATCCAAACACTGGTTTTAAATAAGCAGTACATTTTTCTTGTTGGATGCTAAATCATGTTATCAGACCATGTTCAACTTTAGCAATAAATAATTCCTTTTAGTAAAAGTCTCATTCTGTAGATTTTTCAGATTATATAAATATTTCTTAAGCCACATAAGATTCAGTGCATGAGATTAGGTTCTAAAGCATATCAAGTATATGTAGGCCATCGATCAACTTTTAAAATAGCTTACTTATTTTAAAAAGAGTTCATACTACAATCGGGCTATTGAAGAATGAAAAGACTGCATCACAGACAGCATACAATTGAATTAAATTTGTTTCCTAGGTTGTATGATACCCAGTGTAAACGTTATAGTGATCAAGAACAACAGAAATCAATGTTGGATAGTATTATCTTGGGAAGTATACTAGAACCATGGAGACATTGGCCTAAAAGGTCAACATAATTCAGACACTGTTTAAAAGATATTTAATAACATGTCTGTCGCGTATTAGTGGTGAGCAGACACTTTGAGGACAGTAAATAGTCAAGTTTCTATTCAATAATTTGTCTTTATTTATTTGTTCATCCTTGAGCAAGTCACCTAGCACTTTATAGTCCGCTTCCTCTCCTTTACATGTGAGGAGTAACTTACAGATATTTTAAGTTCTAATATTTTCTGCTTTTTAAAAGAGAATTTACTTTTATAGATACTTTAGGTTCACAGCAAGATTGAGTAGAAAGTATAAGGAGTTCTCATATACTCTCTGGCCACCTGCACCCCAGTATGCACAGTCTCCCTCACTATAGACCTCCCCCACCAAAATGGTGTATTTCTTACAATTGATGAACCTATATTGATATATCAGTATCACTAAAAGTCCATAGTTTACATTAGGTTCAGTCTTAGTGTTGTAAAATATATGGGTTTTGGCAAATGTATAATACAGTTGTCTACCATTTTAGTATCATACAGAATGCTTTCACTGCCCTAATATTCTATTCATTTCTTCCTCCCAACCCCTAGCAACCACTGATCTTTTTACTTCCTTTATAGTTTTGCCTTTTCCAGAATGTCATATAGTTGAAATGATGCAAGGGGTAGCGTTTTCAGATTTAGTTAATTCGCTTAGTAATACATATTTAAGGTTCCATCATGTCTTTTTATGACTTGATAGCTCATTTCTTTTTAGCTCTGAATAATATTCCTTTGTCTGGATGTAGCAAGGTTTATCTGTCTATTCATCTGCTAAAATATATCTTGGTTTGCTTTCAAGTTTTGGCAATCATGAAAAAGTCTGCTATAAACATCCTTGTCCAGGTTTTTATGTGGACACAAGAATTTTTTTCTTTTGGACAAATGTCAAGGAATGTAATTCTGGATATTAAAAATATGTTTAGTTTTGTTAAAAAAAATCCAATTTGTCTTTCAGAGTGACTGTACTATTTTGCATTCTCACCTGGAATGAGAGTTTCTGTTGCTCCACATCTTTGCCAGAATGTGGTGTTGAGTATTTTTTGTTTTGGACATCCCTTTAGTTCAAATGTCACCTCGTTGTGTGTAGTGGTATCTTACTGTTTTATATTGCAATTCTCTAATAACAGGACATTGAGCATTTTTAATATGCTTATTTGCCATCTGTATGTCTTCTTCAGTTAAATGTCTATACATCTTCTGCCCATTTTTAAATGAAGTTGTTTGCTTATTGTTGAGTTTCAAGTTTTCTTTTTGTATTTTGGGTAGCAGTCCTTTATCAGATGTGTCTATTGCAAATAGTTTCTTCCAGTCTTTGGTTTGTCTTTGCATTTTCTTGATGGTGTTTTTCACAGAGCAGGTTTTTTTTTTTTTTTTTTAATGTTGATGAAGTTCTACTTATCAATTATTTATTTCATGGATCATGCCTTTGGCGTTGTATCTAAAAATTCATGGGCAAAACCAAGGTCAGGCTGGGTGTGGTGGCTCCCTCCTGCAATCCCAGCACTTGGAAGGCCTCAGGCAGAAGCATCACTTGAGTTCAGGAGTTCATTCTGGACAACATAAGGAGACCACCCATATCTACAAAAAAAGAAAAATGTTAGTCATGTGTGGTGGTGCATGCCAGTAGTCCCAGGTAATTATGAGGCTGAGGTGGGAGGATCAGTTGATCCCTGGAGGTCCAGGCTGCAGTGAGCTGTGATTGTGTCACTGTACAGAAGTGTGGGTGACAGAGTGAGATGCTTAAAAAAAAAAAAAAGAAAGAAAAGAAAAAAAAAAACCTAAAAAAAGAAAAAAAAAACAAACCAAGGTTATGTAGATTTTCTTCTATTTAATAATTTTTTTTTCTTAATCCTTCTGCCTTAACCTCCCATCTCCCATGATCCTTGAAGGGATCATGGACCAGAAAAATGTAGGATTACAGACATGAACCACAGTGCTTGGCCTTCTAAGAGTTTTATACTGTACTTTTTGTGTTCTACACTTAGGTCAATGATTTATCTTGAGTTAATTTTTGTGAAGGTTCTAAGGTCTGTGTCTAGATTGATTTTTTTTTTTTTAATTTGTCACTATCTTTTTTCCATTGCATGGCTTTGCTCCTTTGTCAAAGATCAGCTGAATATAATTTTATAGGTTGCTTCTTACCTTTTAACTTGGTATCTGTGTATTCTTACGTAACTTTGACAATATCTGTAAAAATATAATGCTGATATTCAAGCTCAAAAGTAATTTTCCTCTAGTAATTGGAGATACGGCAATTAAGAAATGAAAAACTGTGTTTCTTGAAGCTGAATCAAATGCACATAAGTTATCTAACAATTTTATTTTGGTATATCTGGATACCTTCCTGGATTAAGAATGGTTAAGAATATAGAGGAGTTCCAAAACTCATACTTTCCAAGAGAAGAGAAAGTAAACCCATCAGTTTATTTTCCATTTGTAAGATTATTTTAATGGTATCATTATCAATATAGACAAGCTACTATGTCACCATACTATTAAAGAAGAAAAGCATTTAATCACCTCACTGAGATTCTTAAACTTGCCTAATCACTATACTATTTTATCCTATTGCAAGCATGTATTAGCATATATTAAGAGTAATACAGCAAAATCAAACATTCACAATATGTCAAACATTTGCAAAGAATGTGAAAAGCAAGATGCTCATTTACTTCTTTAGAAATGCTAATTAATCGTGAACAGAGCTGTACTGGAGGAGTTATCTAAGAGCAGGCCTACTCACAGTAACAGCTTTGTGGCTTAGGAAAATGGCATTGTTTCAAAAAGGAAAAAAAAAAAAACCCAAACTTCAATCTTAATTGGAAATATCAAAAATAAACTTTGAAACCCAGAAGAAGGAAACAAAACAAAAGGCTGGAAATGGTAAAAATGAAACAGAGGCACTTCAAAAATAAATTCCCCTAGGAAAAAGGCTGAAATCATACTGTGACATATAGAGAAACCTCAATGGATAGTTTCTAATTTACATCTGGAAGTGATATTTCTTGATCACAGACTTTTACAAATTTTAACAATAACTTTAAAGTTCAAAACCATGGCAATGAAAGCAAAAAGGCAATGACTAGTGAACAATTATTGAGTGGTACTGATTTATTTTCAGATTTACAAGATAAAATGTGGCAAATAAACCTTTAATTATTTTTGCTTGAAAGAATCAAATGACTAAATCAATTAAATTATTGAAGAATAAAGGAATGTTTCTGTGTTATTTAAGATTAAACTCTCAAATTTGGAACTATTTAGAGTTCTATTGCTATTTATTTTTGTCTTTAGTATTTAGGAGATATGTAACTTTTAAGCAACCATATGTGTATATTTTCAATTGTGACAATACCACACTTACATTAAAAAATATTATTTGCTGCCATTGAAGTACAGATGAACAAACTACTATTATTTATTGAAAAGTCACTAATTACTGATATATGAAATCACTGGCATGGTTCATTTTAAATGTCTTACTCTATTTTTGCATGCTATAACAGAATATCTGAGACTAGGTAATTTATAAAGAACAGAAATATAGTTTTTCAAAGTCTGGAGGCTGGAAAATTCAAGATCAAGTTGCCATCATCTGTCCAGGACCTTCTTGTTTCTTCTTTGCATAGAAGATAGAAAGGCCAAGAAAGGGACTCTGTGCCTGCACATGGCAGAGGAGCAGAAAAGAAAAGACTCATTCCCAATATCCCTTTTTATAATGTCATTAATCCATTCATGATGGTGAAGTCCTTATGACCTAAACACTTGTCACAGGCTCCATTGCCCAAGCCTGTAGGTTGGTGACTAAATTTTTAACACATGAATTTTGGAGGAAAGAAAATATTTAAGATACAGCATCAAAGTGCTCTGTAATTCAACTTATTCCACTGTCTCAGTTTATCTAAGAAGAAATTGAAAATGAGAAAGATGAATTGACTTGCCTATGTTAGTCTTAGAAAGCTACTGAAGAAGTCACAGTTTTGTCTCAGATATATCATAGGTAGTCCCAATTTATAATCTAATTTTTTTGTTTGAATTATTACTTTGTGAGATCCTTGATGAAAATACTAGCACATGGTTTCTCTTCCCTTCTGGCAGCAATGTTGGATGTGACCATTTGGTGTGGAATCAGCATACTTAATCCTATTTGAAGTATGATATGGTTGTGCGAAGCTAGTTTCTTCCTCTTTACAGTAGAAGTCTATTCTATGCAGAAAAAAAAGAATGTATTTTCACTTTTTTCTGTTCTTAGGTTGATACTATATATTTTGAAGAACTCCTTTATTTAGTATATATCCCCTTAAGCATAATTGTAGAGCAGTATGCCTTGCTTTCTCATCTTTCTGCCCCACTCCCTCTTATATTTGTAATTATTCTCTGTAGCTACCAGGGCTTTCATGCTTGTTCTTTAATCCCTTGTTCATAATTATTTTTATTTCTCTTAATTATATTGAAAATGATATTTTAAAGAAAATTTACTAAGTTCTCAGAGAAATGAACTTAACTCTGCACTTCTGTTATTCCTATAACCTGTTACAGGATATGTACTGAGTTAAAATATGAGCGTAATTCCAATGCATTCCTTCAATATATTACAATAACAATGTGTTATAAATAGAAAGATTTTGGCTTTTTACAATGCAGACTTGTTTTAAAAGTTCAGGTTTATCATAAATCACCAGTTATAAAATACTATTTCTTTTGTTCCATATTGTTTGGGCCTTAGCCATCCTAACCTCAGGTCCTGCTTAAGATGCACAGTACTCCAGTCAGAATTACAGATTCTTTAATTATGCTGTGGTAGTAGTTTCTTCACAGTGGAGCTGGACTGCCCCAGTAAGACTCTAAATCCAGTAAATGAACTGGTTTGTTTGCTTGCAGCCAAAAACTGTTTTCAGCTGATAAGTTTGATTGCTCTCTTTTAGTCAATGCAAAATCCCTGAAGGGAAATTGCTGTAGTCTTCTTTTTAGACCCTAAACCTGCTTTGCAAAGCTTATAAAGTAAAAGACTTTGGAGTAATTGTAAAGTGAAAAGAAAATGATTTAGGGTAATGTAAATAATACATTATGTGGCCAGAACAAAAAATGAAGGACTCAGTTAAGCTCCATAAAAGAGAAAAGTCATCTCTCAGAAGCAACCAACTTTAGTTAAGTATGTGAAAAAATAGGTGACAGTTATAGCACATTTAAATTATTTTATTACTCTTAACTCTAAAATTTTGTAATGACATTTTTTTTTATAACTAAAACTAAAAGGATCATACCTTTTTTTCTCAATCAAAACAAGACAGTCCTTTTAAACTTGTAATGCAGAATTTGATCATTCTTTACTAGAAATGATATTACTGTAAAATGGTTCAAAACATCTGCAGTTATGTGGATTATCCCAAAAGCATTCAAGGTGGGAATAGCTAATTATAAGACTGATGGAGAATAAGTAAATAGCTGTTTCCTCACTATTTTATAAGTGTTTTCAATATTCAGAGCTGTGTTTATCAAAGAATGAAGGAGAAATAAAGGTTAAGCCAACATTTGAAACTCAACATATATATGCATATAGCATATATATACACACATACACACACACACATTTGAGTCTGTTCAGGTGAGTTTTAAATTTAAATAATTTTTTTCAATTTTTTGTTTACCTCTAAGAATAGCTGTAATACTACAAATTATACCTTCTCAAACACAGTATTTTAGTATGCTTTTGAGTTTTAGAAATCTGAAGCAAGGATAATAGTGATATTAGTCTATTTTCACCATATTATACAGAATGTTCTCAATTTGGAAATTCCTTTTCTTGTCTAGGACTTAGAGAATAAAAAAGAAATGGGTAAGCCTCCAAAAAAGTAACTGAATGGTACATGGATACATTCTAGAAAAAGGTGGAATTTGAAGGACTGGGGAGAGCCATTTGAGGTTTTATTACGAACAAATAAAGGAGATGGTAAGTGGAAGTATTGTTGACTTTTTGGAGTAATTGAATGGAAAAGGAAACTGATACACTCAGTGAAAGAATAAAACCAGCTTTTCTTTATCTCTGAATGGAGAAGGTTTTGAATGAGAGCAGAGAACACAAAATATAACTGAAAATGGTCAGCCAAAAGCATTTTTGCACTTGAGTTGCAAAAAAAACACAAAAAACGAAAAGAAAAAACCTGTAGTGAAAAACGTAGTTTATTTAAGTAATTGTTTCTAAAGGAAGCACTTATTTCAGAAGAATATTGCAGCTTGAAGAAGGAGCTAGAGTATTTCTCAGGTTTCATGTATAATTTACATTTTTTTTTGTCAAATAAACATTAATATAAATTTTTTATTGAAAACATTTTTTAAAATTACTAATACACTTTTTCTTTTTGCATCTGTAAGCATAAAATGTACACACTAGTTCACTAAAGATATTTATGTGATGGTAGAAATATTGGTATTTGTGTTATTCTGTTTTCACACTGCTAGGAAGGTAATACCTGAGACTGGGTAATTTATAAACAAAAGAGGTTTAATTGACTCACAGTTCTGCATGGCTAGGGAGACCTCAAGAAACTTCCAATCATGGCAGAAGGCAAAGGGGAAGCAAGCATCTTTCATAAGGCAGCAAGAGAGCGAGAGAGGGCACAGGGGAAACTGCCACTTTTAAACCATCAAGATCTTGTGAGAACTCACTCACTATTATGAGAACCGCATGAGGGAAATGGTCCCCATGATCTGATCACCTCCCACCGGGTTCCTCCCTCAATATGTGGAGATTACAATTCAAGTTGAGATTTGGGTGTGGAAACAGAGTCAAACCACATCAGTATTGATTATGATAGAAACTACAAGGTAAGACTATGATAATAACGACTTAACAATGGGATTATAGATTTAGACAGTAGCATTTAGATTCAGGGATTTGGTAGAGAGATCATTTTTCCAGATTATCATTTCCTCCTTTTAAGCAAATCAAGGTTCAAGACAGAAAGGACCAACTCATAATGTTCTCCTGCAAAGTGCTAAATAAAACTTTTAACATCTGTGACAGTTCTGTGAAGGCTATAACAAAGATGTATACAAAATAAGATATATTTTTAAAAACCTACTTTTAGAGAGGATTATAAGAAGGAAAGCAAAGCAATGAGATCTGGATTTTTCTTATTCTAGGCTTTGACTCATTGATGAGGAAGTCTTTTAGTAAGTGAGGTTGACTTAGTAATTGCGGGTGGACTGAGGGTTGGACTCTTACATGAGAGACATTAGGAAAAGGTTGCTTTGCAGGCTATTCCATACTAAATCGAGGTTGGGTCATATCAAAGTACATCTGACAGGACTTAATGCTCAAGCAGAGGACAGTTTTTGAGGCTTTAATATTGCCTTTACTTCTTGTGTACCAATGACATGATCCAGATATTGCTGACACTGTGCCTAAGGAGTTTGCCTTAGAAAGCTAGTTTCTATAATGTGCCTGCAGAGCAGACTTTCAGAGCTGTGCCAAAATGGTACCCAGACCCCAAAGGGAACATAGGATTGGCAGGAACAAGAGATGGATACTAAGCCAGGGAGCAAAGAGCACCATATGCTCATGTTTTAGACAAGAGGGATTTGGAGGACAAATAGCTTTCACATGGAAAAAAGATAGCATCCCAGAAGATGGAGGTCATTATGCCCAGAACTTTCCACATTCCTTCTTTCAAACATATAGACACCTTCTGGAACAAAGAAGCAGGGGTCATGCTTCTTCACGGAGAACTGAGAATTTTCTCTAGGACAAACAGAAATTAAAGTTTAAATTATTGCATCGGAATACATTTTCAATTAGATTATGTGTGTATGTTGGAGTGCATGCTGTCATTGAGAAAGCTCAACGTAGGTCAAAAGCAATTACAATTTTCTAGATATAGAAATTATTGTATGGGTTAAAATTTGTGACTGTGCTGTACACTTAGATGGTTTTTAAAATAAGAGTGAAGAGAGCATTAATTGGGTGTGAATAATATCCCCAGAACTAAAACATAGGAAAGAAATAAGTTCTAGATCTTTAGGCCAGCACCAGAAAGACAGACTATAGTCCAGACCATCTACAAATGCTAAGTGATGTACATCATTTTTATATCATAAATTCTCTTTTGTTGCGTAACACAATCTATATATATTTGCCATTTATTCTAAATTTTATTTTTACATTATTTTCAAATATATTTTTCTTCTCTTATATTTGCTTTACATTTTTACCCCCATGATTTGATGCTGTGTTTTCTTCTTTTAAACTGTATTAATACCTGCATTGAAATATATGCTATGAAGAGGCATTTTAAATGGCTTTTCAGTTATTACTTATGTTTCTCAAAATCTTATTAAAACTATTTCATAAAAAGATAGATTCTTTGGTGAGCCCCAGATTTAATGAATTAGAATAAAGGAGAAGTTGTCAGATATGTGCTTTATTACTTTTATTAGTTATTTTTATTTTAAATTGGTGCCCCTTATGATTATTATTACTAAGTTGACTTGGGAAATTCTTTACCAAAAAAAAGAAAAATAAGAGGAATATATAGTTAATTTCTCCCTAAACATTCCTCACGTACTGATCACTGTAAGCACTTTTAAAATAAAAGTTTTAAAATAATTCTTAGTTTTTCTGGATAAAGAGAGTGCTATATTTTTTAAGCTCCTTCCATGGGATGCAATACTTTTCCTGGTTACAAGTTTTGGACAAATCTTGTTGTCTTGGGAACCTAACAGTCATTGGTTTACAGGTGGCAAAGTGTTAGACATCAAGTGGTAAGAAAAATTCCAAAGTGACTTACGAAGAGTCAGGATATCCTCTTGGTAAACCAGTCCATGTTTATCTTCCTGTCTTCATCCTTTCGTGAGACATGAGGGCACAAGTCTGTAAGCACTGATCCAACCTGCTTTATTTAAGCTCACGCCTTAATCTTATAAATGCGGTAAATAAGCACACAGAGCTGCAGGTTTATTTCAGATAATTACTATCTAATAAATACTACCCCAGATATGGTTATGTAATGCTATTAGAAAACAGGCACTGAAATTTGAGGTTAGGTCATCTTACAAAAGGACCTCGTGGCATCTGTGATAAACTACTCTAAATAAGATCCAGTGATTTATATCTTATTCTGAAATTCACTTCAAGAAAAATTATTCTTACCAGGCCTCTAGTAAATCTCTCAACACTTTTTAAATTTACTAAACAGTTCTTTTTATTTTCAGTCAGTGTTCTAAGCATTTACTATGCCATTTATGTCAATAAGAGCTGAATGAAAAATTAACAATTTGACCTTAGTTTATGGAGACTATATTTTCTTCTCTGACTATGCTCACTGCTGGAATGATGGAGAAGGAACAACAGTAGTTCAGGAGTGTGACACTCCATGCAGTTTATAGGCTGATACTCTTATGGGAGACTATAAATTCCTTGCTTATATGCAAGCCTTTATAGAGATGTAGAAATATGTTCCTGCTACTTAAGAAATGTCAATTTGTGGAAAAAGTTTACAAGTCAGGATATCCTGTTATAAAGCTCCTATTTAAATTAGAAGTTTAGGGAGAGCTGTTGTAAATCACATTATAGTTTTATGATTATGTTGTTTACTGTTTAGTTTATTAATAATATAAACAAAATACTAATCATTTATGAAATGATACAACATTTGACATAGTCCTTGTTATGTCCAAAAAACATTTTATCTTTATTCTTTAATATCATATTCTCACAGAAAGTTAAGTGTTATCATCATTGTCTCATATGCTCTCTGATATCTATGCCATCACAAGAAACATTCAGAATAGTAACTGGGATATTTATCTGATTGCCACTACCATTCTCACTCACTCACTCCACCATCTAAAGATGCCTTGAGTCCAACATCTAAAAAAACCTGACTGCTTTCTGAATTTGGAAACTGGATTTATAGCCTGTTTCAAACATTAATCTTTAAAAAAATTTTATTTATAGAGAAATTCCTCTCAATAATCCTGAATGCTTGTACCATTAGACAAATATCCTGTGCTACCACGTTTCATCAGATGGTTGAACTAGATCTTTGACAACAGAAACCTCCTGGGAAAAAACCTATATAGATAAGCTTTCCTAAGTTGTTTAATGATCAACTTTTTTCTATTGAACAAAAGTTTAAAGTCTGAGGCGGATGATAACTGTACTTAACAGGTATAAAATTAAATTTAAAAGCCCTTCCTTTAAGGCTGAGTAACTCCACCGGTTCATTCATAAATCACACAGAGATCTTAATAATAGTAATGCTTTGAGGACAACATACATGCATTTATTCAGAAAACATGCATTTTGCATATACTTTGTATTCATCAGTTTCAAGAGTATATAAAAATTAGAGTTAAATGTAATTTAATTGCTTTTTAAATGGTTTATAAAAATATAAATATCTTTCCAATATTCATAGTAAGTATGCTTATTAAGTTACAAAATACTTTCTTTATTCATTCATCCATGGATGCACATTTAGTTTGTTTCCACATCTTAACTATTATGAATAATGCTGCAGTGCACATGGGAGTGTAAATATCTGTTTGAGATCCTGGTTCCTATTCTTTTGGATAAATATTCAGAAGTGAGATGAGGGGATCATATTGTAGTACTATTTTTAATTTGTGGGGAAACATATACTGTTTTTCATAGTGGCTGCACCATTTTACATTTCTCACGGTGTACAAGGGTTCTAATTGTTCTACCTCTTCATCAATACTTTTGTGTTTATGATAATATTCATACTAACAGGGATGACATGGTTTCTCATTGTAGAATATTATTAAGCCTTGAAAAGGAAAGAAATCCTGTCATGTGATACAGCATGTATGAACCTTGAGGACATTAAGCTAAGTGAAATAAGAAAGTCACAAAAGGAAATATTCTGCATCATTCCACTTATAAGAGGTATCTGAAATAGTCAAATTTATAGTAGCAAAGAGTAAAGTAGTGATTTTTCAGGGTGTGAGGGGAGGAGAACATAAGGAATAGCTAATGGGCATAAAATTTTACTTACTAAAGATGAATAAGTTCTACAGCTCTGCTGTGCAACATTGTGCTCATTGTTAACAATACTGTATTATACACTTAAAGCATTTGTTAAGAAGGTAGATCTCATGTGTTCTTACCACAATTGAAAAGAAATCAAAGTGCATGTAGTGTTGTATCTAATATTTCTTAGGTAAAGAAATTATTGGCCAAGGGCGGTGGCTCATGCCTATATTTCTAGTACTTTGGGAGGCCAAGGTGGGTGGATTGCTGGAGCCTAGGAGTTTGAGACCAGCCTTGGCAACACAGTGAAACCTTGTCTCTACCAAAAATGCAAAAATTAGCCAGTCTCATAACTTGGTTTCCAAATAAATAAATAGACTAAAAATTTAAAAAGAAATTATTTAACATTATTGTCTGATAATTATGTAATAAATAATTTGAACCTGGTATAAATCCAAATTTAGATTATTGTATAATTATGAAACAAACCAGATTTTAAAAGGAAAAACTGTCAACTTTTTTGATGCAAAATATTTCAAAAATTGATTCATCATACAGAATCATTATTTTATGAGCAGATTTGTGAAGAGTGGAGTATACACCTAAGTTTAACCTTTAAAACTATTGTATATCTTCATATTGTTTACTCATATGTGAAACATAACCTGTTTAACTAATGATGTACCAAACCTGAGCCCCAAGTTGTCCTCTCAATTAATGTGTACATTCTCATAGCTTTCAGCTGCTATTCTTTTCCCCTGACTTTTTCTGCACATGACCGTCTTCATGTCTTCATCCTGTTTCTTGATCTTCCTGGCAACTAAACCGAATCTTTCTTATTTTTCCCTAAACTATATATTAGTCACTGCATGTTCTTTAAAAGTTGTATACCTGGAAAATCACATGGAAAAATTAGAATGTTTTTTGATCTAGAGTAATACTTCCATTTATCCCAGAAGCATTTTCAGTTGACAAAGTAAACACCTATGTTCTATGAATGCAGTGAACTCATGTAACAGGAGTGATTATGTCTGAGCACCTGAGTCCTATTTCAAGCTTTTTCCTCATCAAATTGCATGGCCTCTCTGTGCCTCTAATACTTTAGCTACACAGCAACCCTATATAAGACTAAATTTTCCAATCATAAGAAATAATTTTAGGTAATTTCAATCTAGTAACTTAAGGATATATGTGTTGATATTTAACAATCATTTCTATGGGAAGAGTTAATAATTATTTAGATTCTGTGATAGTAAATCTTTCCATAAGAGAGTGACAAAGGATGAAGGTAGCAGGTGTGAGCTTCTTTCAATTAGGATTTCATTGCTATTGAAGGTACTTTAGAATCAAGAAACTGAGTTTTATATCTGTGTACCTTCCATATATAATGAAGCTAATTATTCTAAAAATAATTGAGCTGACATTTTCTGTGATAATACCATCAAACCTGAGTGTCATAATCTTTGAGAAGAGAAGGTTGAAGTTTAAATGATTATTTCTTATTTATAGTGCAATAATTTAGCAGAGCGTGGAAATTACTTTGTAGGATTAGAATAGATGTTAATCAAATACAAACAAGATTTGAGAGAAATAATTGGAGTTTAGGCTGCAGGTCTAATTAAAGAGTACTTAAGAACTTGCATAACCCATTTATTTGTGTAGAAAATAAGTTTTGATAGCAAATATATGCCATTCAGAAGGCCTTGTTGGGTATTCCAGGTACACTCAACAATTACCTAAGAAAAATATGTGTATTTTATTCATTTATTTCCAAAGGTGGAGACTAATAGGAGATTGTGTATGCATGATGCCAATCATGCCAGTTAGACATATACAAAAATGTAGGCTAGAAAGTGTTTTTTCTCAAAGTATGGTCAATAGACAACCGAATTATAAATAATATTGGGTGCCTATTTAAAAAGATGATTTATGAATCTTATCAGAATATAAGTAGAATCTGGGATCAAAATTTTATTTCTCAAGGATTTCAGAGATTCCTAAGAATATTAAAATTTGAGAATTGCAGATTAAAGAGGTAGCAAACTTTTGAAGTTATCTGACTACAAAGATAAGTAATGCCTGTTATATACAAGTTATACAAACTTTGGTCATTTTTTTACTTGTACCTAACAATGTAGACTCATCTCTTCCATAGGGATTTTTGATGAACAAAGAGAAACTGCATTTTAAACTGTTAACTGATGTACAATGTTATTTGTTGTTTGAATTTGTTTTTATGATTACCAATGGAATACAGCAAAAAAGTAACTTGTTTAACCAACAAAATGAAAATATTTGTTGTAGTATGTATAGCTTCTTCCAGAATCCAGTGCATGATATCATTGCTACCATAATAGTGAAAGGTTTTGCTGATAAAATATTTTCTAATATTTCTACAATCTTTCACATATTATCATTCCAACAATATTGACTCATTAGTAAATAGTGAGACTAGAAATTAGTTATAATTATCTCATATACATGCCCTTTAATAATAAATTATTTGTTGATGATTTTATGTGCTTTTTCCTTGATATCTAACTATTAGGTCAGAAGATTTTAACTTAGAGTAATAACTTACGCCTTCTCTAGAGCAGTGTTTTTCAGATTATATGCATATGATATCTAAAAGCAAATATAGATATTACAATAACAATGCAAAGTAGCTTTATGCCTATGCTATAGCAATGACTCCTTTACTTTTAAGCCATTGGGTGTGATGGTAGTACATATGCATTTATTTATTGATTCATTTGAAAAGCACATCTTTTCAGTCACTCTCAGATAGCTTTAAATACATTAACCCATCTAGTCCTCATTAAAGTATTTAAGGAGAATACCCCAACTTCTTTTCTGATCAGTGGTATAAACTATAATTTGTTATTTCAATTAAGGAAAATGCCTACTAGATATAATCTTGTTTCTCTGATGTTTGTGATGTTACTTTCTTTTCTTTAGGAATAATGTTATCACTGTTGTTTTCCACCATCTTTACTAATGTGAGTGCACTGATTTCATCAAAGATGCAAGGTAATTTTGAATAATAACAATGACTAGTTTTAGAGTGGAAGGCTGATGAGTCTCCCATGTCAATATAATAATACTAGTAATTTAACTTGCTTTAACCTACAGTACACATACAAACATACACACATTTATATCTTCAATCAAACCAATCAATTTTGTATTATTTTATATTATAGGTAAGAATCTAAGGCTTAGAGATACTAACATTTCAAAAGTCACACATGTTAATTGGCAAAACTGCATTTCAAAGTCAAGAATTATTGACTTTATATCCTATTTTATCCAATATATTTACAATTTTAATATCTTAAATAACGACAGAATTTTAATCATTAATATATAAAGAAGCAGAATAAAATAACTGAGCTCAAATATTTACAAAGTAAGAAACATACCTCTAAATAATGCATGCATTAAAGAATGAAACTTTAAAATAATGTTTTAAAGGGACTTAAAAAATTCAAAATGAATGTTAACCAACATACAATTGTTGGGGAAATGCAATTAAAAATAAAATCTTCCAATCTAGAAAAATTGGAAAGGTAGAAAAGGTAGAAAAGAAAAAAAAGGTAGAAAAGAAAGGTAGAAAAAGAAAGGTAGAAAAGAAAAAAGGTAGAAAAGAAAAAAAAGGTAGAAAGGTAGAAAAGAAAAAAAAAGAACAGTTTATTGAATAAGTACTAATGACACATATCACAGACAATGCACTAAAAAGATTGCAAAGTCGTAAAGAAATTTCACCCTTTTATATAGCCAAGCAGATACAACCTGTTACATATGTGTTCTCAAAATAAACAATATGCAGTCCTCAAATAAGAGCGTGTGTAACATTATTTGTCACACGTATTTATCCTAAGTTTACTCAGTAATTAGAGTAGCCATCTTGTTAATTGACTTTACTTAAAGAAAAAATAAAATTAGATCTTTATAACAGAAAATGGTTCTAAAACTTGGAACAAGGTGCCCACTGAAGTCATGTGCTTATTCTCTGACAGAAACTTGAAGACTGGGCTGTCTTCTTTAATGATGGCATTTCAAGGAGATGGTTTGTAGGTACTTAACAAAGACATTTTTGGGTCCTAAAGCTAGCAAGAGGCTTATTTAACTTTTATAAAATTTCGCATACATTTCAAAGAGACAAAAGAACTTCCTAAAGTTGGGGGGTGAAGTATCTTCCCTTATTTTAACATTATTAAATTATTATTTTTCTTATGTGATTTTTTTATACAACAAATTATATTAGAAGTAGCAAAAACAAGACTTGGAAAATTGTATAGGTCTTAATACTTTTGTATTAGGGAAGAAACAAAAATTTATGAAATAAGTGATCTAAAATCTGCTCTAATAGCTAAGGGAAAAAAACAAATTTAATAAACTGTAAGAGAGATAAAAAGGAAAAGCAGGAAGAGAAATCAATATAGAAAAGAGGCAAACCATTATGACAACTAACAGAGCCAAATGTTAGGTCTTTGCACTGATCAACAAAGTTGAGAAGCCCCTAGCTGGGTGATTTAAAAAAAAAAAAAAAGGAAAAAACTATACTTACAAATTCTACATATGTTAAGGTAATTACCTATATAAACATGTGTGTGTGTGTGTGTGTGTGTATATAAAAAACTGTGTGTGTGTGTATATATATATATATAACTATGTATATGTATAAACATTATGGCAATAAACTCAAAAATTTTTATTAAATAAACCAATCTCATGAAAAATACAACTTACCTGAACTAACCCAAGATGCAAAGGAAAAAATTAACTAGTCCTGTATCTATTAAAAGATTGAATTCATTTTCAAAAGCTTTACCTTAAACAGAATTCCAGAACACCAATTCTAAAAAATTTTCAAAACTAATGAGGAGGAACACTTTCCAACTCATTTTTTAAAGATGAAAAATATATGGTCGTTTTAATAGATGCTGGAAAAGCACAGAAAAAGTCAATGACTAAAACACAAAGCAAAATAGGAATAGAGAGGAACTTTCTCAGGAAAGGGCCTTTACCAAAGTCTATGGGTAAAGTCTGTCCCCCCAGCACTCCACCGTAGACCAGAGATAGACTTTCATTAAGCTCTTTCACAAAACTCCTTCACTGACTATTATTCTCTCTGCTCTGTGGATCCACCATCCTCTAGAAGGATCTTGTCTATTATTCCATGTCTAAGTCTGAATTGAAGCTGCACAACTTTCATAGTCCACTTCCCAGAAGATTTGTTTTGATACCAAACAAATTTTGTAGTTTGCTCTGTATTTTCTGAGTAGTTATGCCTGAGTACCTTTAAATTTGGAAAATGCCACCAACATTAGCACTGGGGAGAGAGGGAACTGAAGGTGATTCCTGAAGGCTTATTAACTATACGTGTTATAAGCAATGAGAGAATACTGCAGTCTCACAGATGTTAATTTCTCTAGAAATGAAGTTTCTACTTAAAGGTCTGCCAAGACTGTGTATCCACTGTCAAAAATGATGTCATTCTATTTGAAACAAACGATATATATTTCTCCTTATATTTTAAGGACTTTAAAATGAATACAATTTTGTATGCCATTTTCAACTATGTGTGGAAGTTCAACAGCTTTCTCTACATTAGCAAGTGTTATCTATATATGGGGGATTAAATATCTCAAAAAGCGACACATATATTTGTAGCATTAAAATATCTAATCGAAGAAAACTTGAGTTTTAGTATAGTTGCACTTGTCTCTTAGAGATTGAATGTGCAAATGGACAAGGACAGTGGCCAGACCACATATAAAAATAAAACTCTGACCCATAGAATTTTGTCCTACAGTCTGCAGACCAGAAAGCCAAGCCTCACGCTCTGTAGCACTGCAGCACTTGAAATAGTCAGGGCTAAATTGATACCTGCCGGCTTTGTTATTTTTTCTCCCCTTTTTACTCCCATTTCCAACTTTGGACCAAGCAGAGAAAGCCAAGTTTGTGCCACTAACCAGTTAGATAGGGTGCCCCACTTCTAATAAGTCCATCTACAGCTTCCCCTTGCCAACAGCCTCCTATCAGGTCATACTAAAAATTTTCTCTTTTTTCTCTATAAAGCTTTTACACCTACCTGCCTGCCTTTGAATTGCTGCCACATGCAAGTGATGGTGCTTGGCTCTTTGTCACCCATGGCAAGCTCTGCATAAATTGTCTTTGCTTGTTCTCATTTGAGTGATCTTCACTTATTTCTACATCTTTCAACAGAAGAAAAATATGCCACCCTGTTCTAACCTGGTAGATAGATGTTTCAATGAGCCACTTAATTTATTTTGCATTAAAATTAAACATTTTAGAAATGATGGGAGCATAAATGATATCATTAAATTAGTCAATTGGACATGTTTATGAAATTAGTGCAGGATGGCTGGAATTATTTGTAATGACTTGTGGTTTTACTTAAATTGGCAGAAAACTCATTTCAATATTAATTCATTATTTATTCAATTACCTCAACATTAATTTGCTCAGATGGGCAGAAACTTCATTTCAGCATTTGTTTCATTCATATTGATTAAAATGTATAAATATTCCAAAACTGGTTTTCCAGAAATGAGTTTCAATAGTATAATGAGATTTGTATTTAAATACAAATGAAAAACATTTTATTTATTTATATTTGCAAGGCACCCTATACTGGATTCTAAACTATTTTAAGTTCAGATACTTGTTTTCTTTTCTATCTTAATATTCACACCAGGCTTTTCTTTTCTAGCTTAATATTCACACCTGACTTTTTGCCTTTGGAGGAAGTCCTGAGACTTAGGAACTGACTAAAAACCTCTCTTGAGGTACGTGATGGACTAGAAATCAGAAATTTCATGAGAGAGAAATTGTCATCTGTTGAAGGAGACTAAGAGAGTAGTAGATTAGGTTCAACAGCTGAGGAGAAGAAATTCAGATTCAGGACAAGAGTGGTGTTCCACTGGAGAGAGGTTATAAATCACAGAGTAAACCTAGGTTGAGTTATTTTCACATCGGTTTGGGCTTATGGAGAAATATAAAGTGGAAGTCAGAAATCATCCCTAAAACATTCTGTTACAGACTCAGATTTTGGGGCTTTCAGTCCTGTATAAAATTGGTCCCACTTTCAGTTTCTAAAATGATTTTGTTAAAATCCTGCAAATACATGATGTTTTAGTGTGAATTTTTTATGATCCCTTTCCAATTGTATGAGTTGATTTAGAATGTCTGATTTTAGAATCATATCATCTCCCAGTTTTCCAAAGTACCTTTTTCAACTCTTAACCATTCTTGTCCTTTGAATTTTAAAAATATTCCTCCTCATGAAATCATATACTTGAAATGGTTCAGTACAGACTAAGGTTGCATATTTAAATTGACATGAGATAAACTTATCCTAGAAAATAATTCTTGCTTCATTTATAAGAAAGAAAAAAAGAAAGAAAAAAAAAGCTTTTCCTAAAAGGTTTACAGTGTTAATTTCTTTGGTTTTAAATAAACAGCTGCTTTTCCAAAATTAATTAACTAGCTTTTCTGAAGGAAAGTCCAAATAAGGTGATTAAGAAACTGGGTGATTCAGTCTTCATGACTTAGTTCATTAAACAGCCAAAGGCCTTTGCAGAAAAGCGTCATAGTAAGCAAGAAATATGTCTCATAATGTGAGTCTGGTTTACCCTGAGGAGTGCGGATTTTCCCAAGGGCTCCTTTCAAATTAGAGTCAGCTGGCTAAATGAAAGCAACGCTTTGGAGCAAAGAAATAGTAAGAATTTTCATAATGAATTAGAACTCATGAATTTTCTCAGAATTATGGTCAATATGACTTGATTGATATCTATTTACATGTAAAAATATTTTGCTGCCATTCCAGTGTGATAATAAAAGAGAGTCACTATAGCAGTCTTACAGGATATTCACAGGTCACATCCATGGTGCCACCTCCTCCACCTCTTTGGAAAATTGTGTTCCAATAAAAGTCCTGCCTTGTTGGGCTTGGAGTGTTCTGGACCTTCTCTGGATCATTCCCAAGTCTACTATAATTCTCTTGTTGCTCCATAAAATGTTTTTTTTTTTTCTTTTTTCAATTACTCAGGCTTGCTTGGATAAATAACTGTGTTATGTCAGTGAAAACTTTATAACTTTTGCAGACAAATCCCACGACAAGAACATATTTTTCTGCTGATTCCTTCCCTGAGGATAATGTTTCTTTGTAAAGCCAAGCTCTTGGTCTAGTTTGTACAGAGTCTGCTGGTAACAGTCCTGCCAGTGTTGGTGATGGGGCCCCTTTCGTTTGCATTTCCTTGAAAACTAACCACTTTGAACATTTCTATATCCTATTTTTCTGAAGAACCTGTGTAATTTTTAAATAAGGTTGTCTGTCATTATATTATCGATTTGCAGGAATTTGTGCTAAATTCTTGATATAAGCCTCTCTTCAATTACATGTGTTGGAAACAGCTCTTTGCCTTGCTTCTTCATGCATTTGTTTCCGTCTTTTAATGAAAATAAGTTATTCATTCTAATGTATGAAACCAAATGTCAATATTTTTCTTTCTCTTAATGTGTATAACTTTCTAAGCTTTATTTAGGATTTCTTTTCTTTCTTTCTTTTTTTTTTTTTTTGTAGAGACGGAGTCTCTTCACTTTGTTAATGTAATATTATACCATGATCAGGGTTTTGAACCTTCAAGGAAATGCATGAATTCTAGATGTAAAACTCAATGAAGTATTTGCATACTAGCCACTCTCTGTTACCAGTATACAGATTAAAAAGAAGTATACTGGGCCTGTGTCCCACCTAGTCCTTCCTCCCACTGACTAACCAAACTATGCTAATTTATAACTCAACACATCAATTCTGTTTGAGGATTTTGTGTAAACTGAATCATATAGGATGCGTCCTTTGGTTTCTGCCTTTTTTCTTCTGTCTCAAAACTATTTTATGAGGTTCCTCTCCATTGGCTCATAAAGTTGCAATTTTTACAAGTACAGAAGTATTCTGTGGTTAATACACCATAATTTATTATATTTTCTTTTTTCTTTTTCTTTGCTTAAGATGGAATCTCGCACTGTCACCTGGGCTGGAGTGCAGTGGCGCGATCTCGGGTCACTGCAACCTCCGCCTCCCAGGTTCAAGGATTCTCCTGCCTCAGTCTCCCAAGCAGCCTGGATTACAGGTGCCTGATACCATGCCTAGCAAATTTTTTTTGTATTTTTAGTAGAGACGGGGTTTCACTATGTTGGCCAGGCTGGTCTCAAACTCCTGACCTCGTGATCCACCGGCCTTGGCCTCCCAAAGTGCTAGGATTACAGGCATGAGCCACCGGGTCCGGCCAGTTTATTATTGTCTCTATTGTTGATGGTCATTTGAGCAATTTCCAATTTGGGGATTATTATAAATAATACTATTACTATAAATACTATTGGGTGGCATTGACACTTGGCCTGATGCTTAGAATTCTATTGATGGTATCTTCATTGAATGAAGTCCTTTATCCCAGATTAATCAAAGTGGATGATGGATCAGCATATTCATTGAAAAATCTTTCAGAAAACATGATGATGCAAACAGAGATATGTATTGTTAGTGAGCAATTCTCCATAGTATTTCTACATAGCTTGGAGTAGATTTTGTTTCAGACTATATTTTCAAAGAGATTCATTTACATAGTAAATAAACTTGAAAGATAAAGATAGTGTCTCACACTGGGACAAGATTTGTTTTCTGTTCAGAAAAATAAAGATAACATATCCTTCCTGAGAAAAAGGTAGGTAGGTTTGCTTGCAGCTTCCTTATGAGACTGAAGATTTTCTAAGCTTGGTGTTCAGCATCTCCCTGGGCCCAACGTGAGCCTCATCCCCATGGAATTTGTGGGGTGTATAGAGGAAGGCAGATTAGATATGAACATGATGTTCATTCTGCTGTCATGCTATCGAAGTTATTTGTCTGATTCCGAGATGTTGTGCCTTCTGGTAGCATCGATGACATTCTGGAAGACTAATTTGTTAACTTGTAAGCAGAGTATAACCTCAGATTTTTCACAATTTTTGACATGTATCTCTGTGTTTCATTTTGAATATTTCTTTTTCTGGCTTACCTTCTAGTTTAATAATTCTTTTTCACTGGCATCTAATTTCATCTTACTGCATTTACTGAGTTCTTAATTTCATTTATTATAATTTTTAGTGTTACATATTACACATTTACTTATTATAACTTCTGGTCTTCTGACAATACTGCCATTTATTGTCAATAAATTCTTCTTAAACATACATTGCTTAGTCTGTGACTGACAACTCTATTATATGTGTCGTCTGTAGGTCAGTGTCTCTTTCCAGTTGCTACTGTTGGCTTTCATTCACATTTTATTCCTCATGCTCCTTTTGATTGAGCATTTGCCATATTATATTATACTTTATGAAAACAGTTTGAGGCTCTGTATTATGTAATCTTCATTTAGAGAGTATTTATCTTCTTCTGGTAATACATTAAACAATGATAGTAACTTTATATTGCTTCTGGCATAATTATGAAATTGAGATAATCTGAAACTGTCTTCAGTTTTGGTGAAAATCTTGTTTCTTTCTAGTTCACTTTTATTGCTTCACTGTAGCTGTTTGTGGGCCCTTTTCCAAGTCCTGTGGATTTTTCAGGGGTTTTTGAAGTCCAAGTTTGTCCCTCTAGGTCCATGAGTCTGCAGAAAGCTTTGTTCAGCTTCTCAAACTCTCAGCTGTTGTGTCCAACATTATTAAATTCTTCTACAAGAGAAAATATCCCAAATGTTCATTTTATCCCATTTAGTCTTCTCTCCTTGCCCAAACTCTGATTTAACAGTTTCTCACTACCTTGTTCGTCTCTGATGCATTTTCACTTGGTTTGAAAGTAGTTTTTCTCAATACAATAAAATTCCAAAACGTTTAGTGTATATGAAAGCATATATGCATTGACTTTTTAAACCAACTTATTTATGTCACTTTAATTTTTCTTAAAGATGAAACATTCCTAATAGACCCTCAGTCTGTCAATAATATAAATTTATTTTGATTATATTCCATCTGTCCTAAAGTTACATCTTGTCATATATGATTCCTAGTGCATATAGTATGTGTTTCCAAGCAGGAAATATGACTTTATATCAATTATGAAATATTATGTGTGTGTATGCATGTGTGTGTCTGTGTGTATATATATATAAAATATGTAAATAATATATAAATATAAGTGTGGTATATTTATATATTTAATTTATATGGTATATGTATATATTTAAGAGAGGACCCTAAAATAATAACAGTTCCTTCTCAGTATCAGAATAGTCCATTAAAAGCAATTACATGTCCTTGTTTGGTCTGAAATGAAAGCTTAGAAGTCTTGTAGAATGTTAGTACATTGACCAATGGTTACAGCTTTTGTTTTAGTTTTTGTTTTGTTTCATAGCAAATCAGTTCATTTCCTGTTCAACACTATTGATATGGCAATGTTTTTGCCTTTATCCTAATAAACATAGAACATCACAATCAGTTTTATTTTACCTAGTAGATCATACATTCAATATTTTTCCTGGGCTAGATTGTTTCTCAAACTTGCTATCACTTCTTATTTTTAGTGATCTTTAATGTCTTCCCATTTCAGTGGACCCACTGTATGCATCATGCTGACTTCACTTCAAATTAATAAACAATCTAAATAATATGGTAATACATTTGGCAGAGACAAAGACACATATCCCACAGAACATGTAAAACTTTCATTTTAGGGAAGCTTATATGATTTCTGCGCATCATGAAAAAAAAGTCTCTACCTTTTGCTTACCACCACCAAAAATGGAAAAAACAAAAACAAGAATGAGAGATTTGGCTCAGTCTGTTTACTTTGCGATCTGAAAGACAGCCAAAATTGAATGAGACTCATGTCAAGGCAAGAGAATTTTCTCCAGTTAACCCTTCATGACAAGTAAGTTCTTCTGCCACTTGACTCTTTGAAACAGAAAATCTAGTATAACTCAAACATTTGTGACATTTCAGAATGTTCTGTGGAGGCTACAATAACCCACAATTTGAAAGCACAGTAGAAGCCAGACTCTCACCTTTCTTACATAACCATTATCATTTTCAGACATAGATTTTAGATTGGTGATAGGCCATGAAGGAGTACAACAGCTGAAACCTTGAATGGTACTATGGTTGGTTTCATTGACCCATTTGAAGCTCATGTTGAAATTTGAGCCCCATTATTGGATATAGGGTCTAATGGGAGGTATTTGGATTATGGGGCAGATCTCTCATAAATGGTTTGGTGCTGTCCTCAAGACAATGAGTGAGTTCTCACTCTGTCCTCACAAGAACTGGTAGATAAAAACAGCCTGGCACTTCTCTGTCCCTGTCTCCTCTATTGCCTTGTGATCTCTGTACGTGCTGGCATCCCTTCCCCTTCCACCATGAGTGGCAACCGTTTGAGGCAAATACCAGATGCAGATGTTTGTGCTGTGATTCTTATACATCCTGCGGAACCATGAGCCAAATAAACATATTTTCTTTATAAATTACTCAACTTAAGATATTCTTTCATAGCAACACAAATGGACTAATACAAATGGTTACCACATTTTTATATGATGCTAAATGTTCTTTATGAATTGTTTTTGTTGAATTGACATAACTTTGGATGCACATCATAGATTGAGTCATTAATCTCCCACTATAATTATCCAACTTTATAACCTCCCCTTTCTCAATTAACAATTTTTCTATAAGGAGATTTCCTTGATAATTTGAAACAGAATATAACATTTTATAGATGAGTTTACCTTATATACCAGTAAATTAATGAAAAATGAACTGTGATAGCAGTATAGTCTTCTCAGGAGTAGTTCTGAAGGCCATGAGAGCAAGCAATGTTTTGCCAGAGATATTTTTTAGAGTAGTATATGTTTGGCCCACTTTGCTTGGAAAAAAAATGGTGTGAGATAGGGGTATCTTACAATTCATAGCACGAGTAATCAATTTTGTTGGGTGGTCAAGAAAGTAAAAGATATTATTAAACAACGAGGAGGATTTTTTTAGAGAGATATTGTATAATGGTCCCATCTATAAACATATTTGGATCATATGTGAATGCTCACCTAAAAGCAATTATGACAGAAGAAATGTTAATAATCAACATGGCAAGATTACTTAAGCTAAGGAAGTAAGTATGTCTCCTTCATCTGCCACTGAAGTAGTTTCACAAAGACCTCATAAGGAGATTATTTTGTAAATAGGAGGCTATGCATAAAATCAGTGGCATAGTCTTCCCATAACTAAAGGTATTTTTTTTTTTTTTTGAGATGGAGTCTCGCTCTGTCACCCAGGCTGGAATGCAGTGGCTCAATCTCTGCTCATTGCAAGCTCTGCCTTCCGGGTTCACACCATTCTCCTGCCTCAGCCTCCCAAGTAGCTGGGACTACAGACACACGCCACCACCCCTGGCTAATTATTTTTTAGAGATGGGGTTTCACTGTGTTAGCAAGGATGGTCTCGATCTTCTGACCTCATGATCCACCCACCTCGGCCTCCCAAAATGCTGGGATTACAGGCGTGAGCCACCGCGCCTGGCCGACTAAAGCTATTTTAATGATTGCTGCCACCAGGTGCTCAACTTAGCAGAAGTAAGAAGACTGAAGCCCCTAATATTGTATTACATCCTTAGAATAACCTTGAAAAGGTTCAATTTTATTTATTCATTTTACCTTGGAGAGGGTAGTAATTTGTGATAACTCAGTTACTCATTTGGGTTTTAAAAATTCTTTCTCTGCCTCTTTATGCCTCTGCTAGTACTACTATCTATGCACTTAGTAAGTGATGACAAACCACTTTAGTCTTTTGTAAAGCATTGCTTCTGACAGAGAAATACATTATACAGCAAAATAAGAAAGGGAGTAGTCAATGGGGATCACTAGTTTCCCCAGTCAGGTGTCAGTTATAAGCAACACAATGTAAGGTATAGAATAAATTCTGCATGGATCTGGAAGTCCATAAGCAGAAGTAAGGAGTGGTACTTCCCATGGCTACCCTTAAGTATCCATTCAAAAAAAAAAATTGCTTACTATTTCCATGACTATCATCTTGTGCAATTTAAAGATTTTTCTAACTCAGATAGACTTCCCCTATTCCATGATTCCATTGAATTGAAAGCTGAAACAGCAGCTTGTCTTCTGTAGTTTCTGATACCATTTGGGGAAAAATGGAAATTTTGATTTTGGTTAGGGTGATTTCCAAAGTTTAGAAGCAAGGAGAGTTCAAAGGGAGTCCAAATTCTCTCTGGGCAGACTCTATTTTTTTTTGTATCTAATGGTAAATGTTAATGGAAGACTATTGCAACAGTATAAAAGCAGGGCCACCGTGGACACAGGTCTTTCAGAAAGGAAAGTTTTTATTACAAGAGAAGACTTAGAACCTGACCACTTGAGCTCTTTATTGAAATCATAGGGAAGACGGTATAGTTAATGGAGAAGAAAGGTCATGAATTCCCCCTAAAATTCAGTTGTAAAATGAGAAAATTTATTTTCTAAAATTATTTGTGCTCCTTTATATCTGTGTGTGTGTGTGTGTGTGTGTGTGTGTGTGTATGTGTATATATATATATATATAGTCTTTACTACTTCTTTTCCCCAAACCATATATTGAGTGTATCAATTGTGGCTAGCTTTGCAATTTAATTATGTACATGAGATAATATTTAGATAACAACAGGTCAGAACTAGAGAAAAAATAGACAACACCAAGATATGTGGGCCTTAGCATTGTTTGTAAAAATGTTGTGGGTTGCCTCCCTTTAGGTCACTTTGTCAGATGTGTATGAATTTTACATTGAACAGAGGATAGTTGTTTTATGTTTGTTCGGGCAATTTTTTAGTTTGAAAATTTGTGTATTGGAAGAGTTACTCATGTGTATTATTAGAATCAGCAGTTAATCAGCATGTGAAAACACTACCTATTTTAATTTCCCATTATGTGATTCTGAATTCTACCTGTACTATGAGAGAAGAAGAGTTCAAATATTATCTATTTTTATTTCCTCTAGTGTTGAAAATGAGCACATGACCAATAATCACCCATTTAAATGCTCCTATTTGCTACTTGGACATTAAGGAAATAGCTGAAAAGTAAATGGCCATTGGGAAAATACGTCCAATGGCAGTGGTGTGGAAATTAGAGTAGAAGTAAGATTGGTAGCCAGTAAAGTGTGTCCATTGGGAGAATCCCAGAAAAAGGAAAAAAAAAAAAGTCTGTTTCTGTGATACACTATTTGTCAAGCTTACCTGGCCTAGCTTTCCTTTTTTCTGCTAATTTTCTCAACTTTGTCCCTCTGGTCTTTCTGATGATTCTTTAAACAGCTAGATATCCTTCCAATAAATTTCTTTTCTGCTTAAGTTAGCTACTGTTGGTTTCTCTTATTCCAAAACCAGAAGCCAAACTGCTTTGGAGAATAAAGAATGTGAGTTGCTACAAAACTGAAGTAAAAGTCAATATATAAAAGTCAGAAATTGATTTAATCTCATATTATGCAGCACACAAGAATAGAATGTAATTTCACAAAGTTAACTATATATCATATATAAAGAAAACAAAAATGTGTGTTCCCCAAAATTCCTGTGTTGAAACTCTAATACCCAATGTTATGGTATTCGGAGATAATGGCTTTTGGAAGGTAACTACTCCATAAGAGGTAAGCCCTTGTGAAGGGATTAATACCCTTATATAAAAAAAGAGGACATAGCTTGCTTCTTCTCTCTCTGCTATGTGAAGAGACACAGTAAGAGGACACTCAATAGACAGTGGATCTGCCAGCCCTTTGACCTTGGACTTCCCAGCTTCCAAAACTGAAAAAAATAAAGAGTTCGCCGTTTAGGCTGCCCAGTCTATGCTATGATACGTCAGCACAAACTAAGTCATGGGGGAAGAGTACAATTTTAGGAAGAAGGATATATGTGAAGGACATCGGGGAAGATGTTGGCTTTGGAGTAGGTTGAGGAACAAAAGACACAGGAGCATTTGATTACTGACTAGATGTAGAAGGTACAGCATAAGTGGAGCGATATGGTTTAAATTTATGTCAAGACTAAGTCAATGTTTAACAATATTTTCTGAATGTAAGAATTGTGTGGAGGCCGTATTCAAATTATGGCTACAAGACCCTCCAGATTCTAATATCTCTGGGAGATATTAGAGTTGGGACAGGTCCAAAGATAGCCATAATTCTGCCAAAGTCCCTAGATAATCTCACAATCAAAAATGACTGTGACAATTCCGGACTAAAAATAATTTTGTATGAATAAGAGTACTAATTATCAACAGATGTTTGAAACTCAGATAATTATGATTTAAAAGAACTTTTGTTTACAACAGTAACACAATGGTGCTTTTGAAAAAGTTTCATAAAGGAGGTTTGAAAAAAATCAAGATTCAGATGTTGTCTCTGGCTGAACAAACTAGAGAGATGTAAGTTATTTCATTATGTTGCGTGTAAGTACCTTGTACTTAAAAGTGCAGAAAGGGAGAGTTGATTGTCTGCAGCTCCCAGAAACAATCATATATTGCTTTCAAATTCCTGGCAAGAATTCAGTCAGAAACATCTGCAAGAATTTAGCACTGAGCCATGTATTTACTGATCTCTCTACCTGTTACTCTAATTACTACACTATAAAATTTTTATTTTTATTCCAACTCCCTCTGATGCTGCTAGAAGATCATAGATCAAACCCAGCATGGGATAGGAGTCTAAGAAAAATAAAACAAAGGAAGGAAATAAAGGCAGGAAAATAGAGAAAATGAACTTGGAGGTTATGTGTCATCATGTAGGAATAAAAAACAGATTCTCCACATCCTATGGTTTCTGCTTCTTCCAGCATATTCACAAAAGTTGTGGAAATTGCATTTAAGTTGGTAAAATATTTGGTAGGACAGAATAAGTATTTAGTACCAAATAGTTTTAGTGTACATATATGTAAAAAGGAGGTTATAAGCTTATTATAACCACACAGTTCTATGTATTTCCTTCATTTTTGCTCATGTTTCTTAAGCAATATTGCAAACAGAAGATAATCCAAAATCTCTCAATGTTATATGCTTTTTCCTTAATCTGAATATGTTTGGAACAGCTTAGGTCATATAACCAGTTCCATTGAGGAAGCTGGAGATTTTACACACATATGATTTTGAGGGTCTGATCTTTGGGAGCAGGAATTGACAAAAGAAAAAAGAGAGAGAGAGAGAGTTGCAAGAGATGTCAGTACTCCAAAGGGTAGTTATAGCTCATAATTCTACGTATTTATCCCCTAGATTCCAGATTGTTTTCAGAATCTTAAGTTTCCAATTAATTCTTTTTTGAGTTTCAAGTCAAGGAAAAGCCAATATAAATTTATTTAAGTAAAATGTAACTTGGAAGTTATGCTGCTCAAAAGCCAGAGTTTAGTGAAGCTGAATCTAGGTACTACAATGTGACCCTAGGCCCCACTGTTTGGTTTTATTGCAGTCATTTCATTCAGACAGGGCATTACCATGCAGTATCCACAGGCTGTCACACCAATGTAGTTCCCACTCATGGCCTCCAGACTCCAAGCTTATATAAAAAGTGGAGCCACCCTCTATGCATAGACCGAGGAAAATCCAGAGACGGTGTCTCAAAGGCTCTGATTGGGTTACATGACCTCTTTCATGGTCAGCTAATTTGAGTTATCAACACCGGGCCATATCCCTGTCTCTGGAGTTACAGATCAAATTGACTTTGCTTGAAAAAAAACATGGAAACAATTAGGGAGCAATAGTAACTGAAAGTAAATATGGGGTTCCATTATTAGAAAAAAATAAAGAAGTTCATTGGATGTGTAGGAAAACCCACAAAACCTATTATTGTGTTTACAAATTTATTCCAGAATTTAGTTAGGTAGTTGTGTAGTGTTTTCAATATGACAATTGATTATTATGTCAACTAAACCATGATGAAGTGGTCTAAAAATGCACAAGGAAGTTGATTACAATTTTGCGAGAGTACCCGTGCCATACTGTCTTCATTACCAGTAGTAATAGCTGAGTCTACTTACTTCTTTCACTCCATCCTCAAAAAAATATATATTCTATGGTTGAGCAGTTCATTTTATTTAAAAGGGCTTTCAGAATAAATGTTTCCAAACTCTTGCAATTAATGACTAAAATGCTTATCTTAAAAATGATTCACTCTTGTTTCCACCCATTCCCAGTGGTAATGCTGCTAATCACAGGTTTTTTGGTTTATTTATTTTTTGTTCTTTTTAGTAGTTCTGTAGCCTCATAATGGTCTGGTGTTGCCTATGGTTTTACTTTGCCAATTTGGTTCCTAAAGATGTATCTTTATTTGTTAAGAATATTAATATTTTCAAATGTAAATATAATAAGGTTTATTTATTATTTGGGTACATGCTTAGTTTTGATAAGATGTGCATTTCAAATCTAAAGATAATTTCTTATTAAAACAAAGGGAACTGAGTCTTATTTAATCTTAAGCTAATTATATTAGTACTCTTGATTTCAATTGATAGAAGTCCTTAAGGTAGCTTAAGAAATCATGGACGTAGGCTGGGCGCGGTGGCTCACACCTGTAATCTCAGAACTTTGGGAAACTGAGGCAGGTGGATCATGAGGTCAGGAGTTTGAGACCAGCCTGACCAACATGGTGAAACCCCGTCTCTACTAAAAATACAAAAATTAGCCAGGCATGGTAGCACGCTCATTTAATACCAGCTACTCAGGAGTCTGAGGCAGGAGAATCACATGAACCTGGGAGACAGAGGTTGCAGTGAGCCGAGATTGCTTCATTGCACTCCAGCGTGGGTGACAGAGGTGAGACTGTCAAAAAAAAAAAAGAAGTATGGACATATACAAATCCTACACTCCAAAGAACATTTTAACAAGAGAAAGGGGGCCAATGCATCTGAGAAACCTTGACCTGTGTGCTCCCAAGGACTCTTTCCCAAATATATATATATATTTTCTGTTGAATCAGTTTCTGCTTTTCCTTTGTTGAGGTATGATTTATGCTCAGGCTAAGAGAGATACCAAAAATTCCAAGTTTTATTTTTAGTTTCTTTTCCCAGTGAAAAGTATTACTTTTGATATTAATGTGCTTAGCAGTTCTGAGTCCAGTTGAGTCAGGTACCACCCTTGGTCCAAGCAATTCTACCAACAAGGCAATTCTCTCATTACACTTATGAAAGGAATGAGGACAATTCAAAGCACTCAGCACTGAATGTTCTGATTTTTACATTAATAATTTAAGATGGGATACAATTCATTCTACTGCTTCTTATTATTATCTTTACTTATAAATAATATACAAGAGAAAGGTAAAGGAACTCCTTCAGGTTACCATGGATCTACTTGACTATTTCCTTAAACCTGCTTCTATAGATTAACTGAAATGCACATCAAAAGATTCCAATCATTCAAATTAAAGTTTAATAAAACTCAACAAGATTAAACACTATACCCAATAGAATCTTATTTAACCTGAATTTTCTATGTTATTGCCTCAGTTTTTTCTATTGTATTTGTCTAACTTGATTATGCCAGTTAAACAACTGATTTGTTTTCTTGTTTGTTTTGGTGAAGACATTTTCTAGGCAAAAATCTCATGTTGGTAGAGAAAAATATTTAAAATATTCAACACCTAGTTGGCCATACTGGTAGTTTTCCATTGCAAAGTTATAAAGTAAATGGTTTCTATTTAGCACTGAAAATCACATCTCCTATGGTTCACATTTATGTTTCATCTAAGAACAGGTGGAAGAACTCTGCATGCCAAGAAACCACCCAGGGTATTCACAGTTTGAGAGCTTGAACTCAAAGGCAATCGTTTGGCTTGGAAACAGCTTTACTTTTCATATAATTGACATGAAACTGGATCTACATCACACAAGCATGTCATAGCTTATTACACTCACACAACACAATATTGTAAAAAAATGCTAGCAAATCATGCTTTTAATTTGTAATTCAGAATATCTAAATATAAATAATACATCATTAATAGTCAAGTATAAAATATGCAATTTTAGGAATCAATTAATACTTTAGTTCTCACTAAAATTATAGCCCAAAATTAATGGTATGAATTGTTTCTTTTTAAGCTTTTGTGATGGCTTTAGGTACCACATGTATGTACTTTTATTATAGTTAAGTCTTAGGAAGAATTATCACATCCCAAAGTTAGCTCTAAGCACATTAGAAATGTACCATATGACAGCCGGGCTTGGTGGCTCACGCCTGTAATTCCAGTACTTTGGGAGGCCGAGGCAGGTGGATCACCAGGTCAGGAGATTGAGACCATCTTGGCTAACATGGTGAAACCCCATCTCCACTAAAAATACAAAAACTTGGCGAGGCATGGTGGCGGGTGCCTGTAGTCCCAGCTACTTGGGAGGCTGAGGTAGGAAAATGGCCTGAACCCAGGAGGCGGAGCTTGCAGTGAGCCGAGATCGCACCACTGCACTCCAGCCTGGGCCGCAGAGCGAGACTCCCTCTCAAAAAAAAAATAAATAAATAATAAAAAGAAGTATACCATGACAATGCAGATAGTTTTTTTTCCAAACACATGAATAAGAAACAGTTCTATGTTCATTTCTGTAACCTGTTCAATGATCCATAGAAGGTAGGGACGCTATTTCCATGCACAGAGATGTCATAATTTAAACTATAATTGGTAGAGACACATAAAATAATCATCACATGCTTTTTAAAACTTTAATTTCAAATTTCCACAATGAACCTATTGAGCAACTTAGGACCCAAGATTAGCAAAAAATATGGGACTTCCTTTTACCTATGGTTATAATCCCTATGCTGTTAGTTTTATAGGCTCTTGGTAATTTCTCTTTCAAACATGCTCTTCATCACCAGAATGCCCTAAGGGCACTATTTTCTGGATTGGGATATAAGATTAAGGTAATGATAATTATATATTCTATATTTTGTATTATTTTAATGTTCTCTACCCTCTCCCAACAAAGAAAAGCATATGTTGCCATTGTAATCAAGAGGGTACAGTAATTTAAAACGAGCTAAAAATATGTTGATGATAATCTACACAAATATTAATAGTTCTCAATTCTAGCCATACGCTAATTTCTCATAGGAGGCCAAGGCACTCATATTTATTAAGCTTCTCTGCTGTTTGTAACCAAGACAATTTGAGAAACATTGTACTGCTACCTATTTATATTTGGTTCCCAGTATAACTTTTTACCAATACACTGTTTCATTCTCTCCCAGGCACAGCATTGGTGGGTGTTGTTAGTAAGACTCTGGGACTGAACTTTCCACAGGTTCCTCTGAGCCCTTTCTTGCACTAGGGTCTTGTCCTTGGCCCTTGACCTCAAGCCTACATAGCCCAGTTGTAGCAAGAATCCTGCTTAAGTCAGTTTATCAAGAATCCCCTTAATATTTATTCTTGGTAATTTTCTATCCATTGCCTCCCTCCTGTTGGCTATAAATTCCTATTTGCCCTTGCTATATTGAGATTTAACTCAGTTAAATACTGAAGTCTATTTTCCCCTATTGCAATAGTTTCTAAAAAAAATCTATCAGTATCATTTTAGTGTTCAGCTCTGGTTCTCTTTGACATACCCCAAGGTTACTCACAATTTCTTCCTAATTTGAGTAGTTCCATACATCTAGCTACAAATAAACATATAGTGGATTTCTCAGGATCAGAGAATCAAAACTTTGCATCTCAAATAATATTTAGTTAGATAACCTCATTTGATACCAAAGAAAAACAAAGCTCTAAAAATGTATTGATTTTCCCAATGTTAGATAACACATTTGAAACTAGACTGAACACAAATCATATGATTGCCAATGCTGTGATATTTCCACAGTGTGGGTAACATAAAATGAGAATTGATCTTGAAATTTTGGCAAATACATAAAAACATTAATGACAATTAACTCAGGATTAATATTTGAGGTCCTTTAAAGGAGAGATTATAAAATACCAAGTGATATGCATCCAAAAAACTGATTACAAACTCACTGGCAAAAGAAGTTATTATATAAAAGAAGGCCATCTTGAGAAAATGAAACAAAAATAAGGAAAGGAATTAGCCTGAGTTTTGGGGTGGGGAGCAACTGGAATCAAATTGTTAGAAATATGCATTTGTTCTTGTATAATTCCTTCACCTAGAGTAGGAAGCAACAGGCTTCTAGATGTAGTGAAGGGACAATCAAAATCAGATTGTAGGCTGGGTGTAGTGGCTCATGCCTGTTATCCCAGCACTTTGGGAGGCCAAGGCAGAAGGATAGCTTGAGGCTAGGAGTTTGAGAACATCCTGAGCAACATAGCAAGATCCTGTCTCTACAAAAGAGAAATTTAAAAAATTAGTCTGGTTTGGTGGCATATGGTCCTAGCTACCTGGGAGGCTGGGGTAGGAGGATCGCTTGAGCCCAGAAGCTCGAATCTGCAGCGAACTATGATTGCACCACTGCACTGCAGCCTAGGTGACAGAGCAAAACCATGTCTCTAAAAATATAAAATAAAGTAATTTAAAAGGAAATAAGATTGTATCTGATTCATGATCCCAGTTTAGATACTCAGAGTATATTTTTCCAGGAGATGATATATGCAATCATTGAGTAAATGGAATAAAATGAACATGATAATAAATGATAACAGGACAGAAATTGAGCCATCCAAGCTTATGGCTTCAGTTTCCACTACCCCATAGAGGTATATGACATGTGACTGCTAATTTTGCTGGCAAAACTGATGAAGTAATCATTATTGGTGCGGCAGGGTTACCAGTAGCTCAAAGACCATGGTAAATGGTAAATAGAAAACGTGCTCCCCAACTTTCTCCAAGGATACTTATTGCCTGGAATTTGTGAGTCTGTACCGCATGGCATGGCAAAGGGAATTCGGGGCTGTGATTAAGTTAAGGTTCCTGAGGTGTGGAAATTCTCCTGCATTACCTAGTTGGGGGCCAATGTAATCACAGGCGTCTTGATTAGAAAAGGGTAAGTCAGAGTCAGAAAAAAAAGTAGGACAACAGAAACAGGGCAGAGAGAGACAGAGAGAGACTGTAAGATAATACACTCCTGCTGGCCACAAATCAAAGAATGCAAGGAACTTTTAACTGGAAAAGGCAAGGGAACCAGTTCGCCCGTAGAGCCCCCACAAGGGACATAGCCCACCCAACACTGTTAAGTTTAAACTTTGCTTTAGAACCCCAGATTTGTGAAATCATAATTTTTTATTGTAGTAAGCCAGTAAGCTTGTGGTACTTCATTACAGCAGCAATACAGAGACCTCTTAGGAAGCACAGTCATCTCACAGGAGAGCGCACACAGCACGGTGTAAAAATAAGATAGTTTGTGGGATCTAGGTAGGCTCTGGCCATACTAGAATAAGAAACAAGGAGGTCATCAGCCACAAATATTGTTGCCAGTTACCATCCTTGGGGAACAGACTAGTCATATCTATCCCCACCCCTACCACAGTGGAAAACAATGTGGGGCCAGAGCACACATGCTGCTCTACAGACTCTTCTCATGGCTGGTATGAGATCATTCAAGCTTATTTCCTACACACCCCTGTGCTCACACACCATCTGGGCTAAGAGAAAGAGAAAGTAAAAGAGAATGCGAAAGAGAAAGAAATAGAATCAGCCAATAATAGAATTAACCATTAAAGTAACTGAACATTTAAAGGTAGCTGTCCTAAAACTGAGAATTTCTGTTTTACATTCTACACTGTTGATTTCCCTCCTTATCTATTCCTTAAGAGTTTCTGAGAATTAAATCAATTATTTTAAAAAATGTAGTTGCTAGATTTTCTTTGCTCATCAGAAAATTTTTTAAAAAAATCAATAGAAGGGCTAAATAACATCAAGGAAATTGCTCATAAAATAACAAAAAGATGAAGATATTGATTGAAAATATCAAGTCCTTACTATGTGCCAAAATGAATATAAGATGAAGACTCCACCATTGGTTCAATATCTTGACGAGAACATATTTTTCAAAGTAAAAATGAAAAACCAAAAATGGAAACATTTTTCAAAGGAAATTTTTTAAAAGATCATAAAACAACCTTTATATTAGAATTGCCAAATGGGACAAATATAATAACCTATACCAATACCTATAAAAATCATTGTGAACAACCAGAACAACAAATAAACCTGTAGAAGTTTTGAGTTTTATAGAGAAAATAGGTAATCTACAGAGTTGCAATAATTTAGTAATAAAGCAGGTTGTCAAATAAAGTAGTTTTGTTGGAACTTTCATGAGAAAAGAAAATTTTTTCTGGCTGGGGCCACTGCCTCTGTGGAGTTCTGCACATTCTCTTATGTCTGTGTGGGTTTTCTCTGGGTGTCTGGTTTCCTCCCACATCTCAAAGTTGTGCCTGTTAGGCAAGTTGGTGTATTTACATTATTTCTGTCCAGGCTGGTTCCCACCTGGTGCTCTGAGCTACCTGGATTGCCTCCAACCACCTGCAACCCTAAAACGAAATAAGCAGATTAGAAATGTGTGAATGAATAAATTCTAATCATTGTAAAACAAAAATTTGTAGGCAATAATCATACAAATTCATGACAATAAATGATGTGGTCTACATCATGAGTTAAAGAGAACATTTCCAGGAGACCTTCAATTTTCTAGAAGGACATCATTTGTTAGGTCCTTTTTCCATGGTTTGGAGTAAAATAAGCAATGATTAGAAAGGTATTCCTCATGATAAGCTATATAGCAGATTCTAATGTGAAGGTTTTAGGTACACTGCAGACTTTAAATTTTCTTGGGAAAGTTATGCTAAATAATAGAATTGGCTAAACAAAGAAGTATCTGTGCAGCTGCTGGCCCCTGTGGCCTGTAGATAAATACATCAAATGAAGATTATAGGGATTCAGTTGTAGGGAATTAACAAAGAAACTACTTTAAGTGAGTAAACTGTTTATCTAGCTTATTCTTTGATCTACTTGATTTTAGGTCACTTGGTTTATGGGAATTCTGGGTAAGGAGCATACTCCGAACTCTTGATATTATCCTTCCAATAGTCATAGAAATAGTTTCCCTGGTGTGCTGTAATCTCTCAAAAGTTTTAAATGTTTGCATGCAGCTACCTCTAGAATGTTATTTGTTTATTAACATGCATGTATTTGCCTAAATAAATACATAAATTAATAAATGTGGTCTGACAAGGCTCAGCAAGCCTTGGATAGTTGTGATTGTTTTTGAACTGTATAGTGGGAGGAGCTGCTCCTAGCAATGCTCACTTTCCAAACATATCCCTTGTTTTATCCCCACACTTCTATGACTGCCATCATTCACTGATTCACCAAAAAATTTGGTACATAATTATCTTACTAGTTTCTATTAATTTCTCTTAAATGAATGTATAGCTCACATTTATTCAAATATTTAATATTAAAAGTACTTTTGACTCTTTATTGAGAGTGTTTTGGTGATGCTTTTGTGATCAGAAATATGCCCTCTGAGGTTAACTCTTGTTTATGTCAATTAGCCTGTGTATCAGGCTTAATTGACATAAGGACATAAAACTGGTGTCCTTATGTAACATTACATTTAAAGTCGGAGTTTCCAAGAACCTATCAATCACATTAAGTGAAGACTTACTGTATTAGATTTCTCATTAATAGTACTAAATCCTAGAGGACAGTTGAGATTGGTTTTCAAATACTGAAGGAGATATACTTTTTCACTTCAAATTCTTTCTCCTACCAAATTACATATCAAGTAGTGAGAACAGGCTGATTAGACATACATTTTCAGAGCTGAAGGGAATTAGAAATTTAACTTTGAATACCTATTATTAAAAATATATTAAAATATATTAAAGGGAGTATACATAGATAACTGAGGGATCAAATGAAGCAAGATAAGGTAAAGGGTAAAGGAAACAAGTATCCAATGAAGGAAACAATGAGGGTTTGCAGGAACCTGATAAGAATTCAGCACAGATTAAAGCAAAAAAAAATTAAAATTCCAGGAAAGAGGTGGGTTTTGTTCGGTTTGCTTTGCTTTTAAAGGGGAAATAGAGTAGCATATTAGTTGCTTTCACGCTTGTTGATAAAACCACACCCAAGAGTGGACAATTTACAAAAGAAGGAAGTCTAATTGGACTTACAGTTTTACATGGCTGGGGAAGCCTCCCAATCATGGCAGAAGGCAAGGAGGAGCAAGTCACATCTTACATAGATAGCAACAGGCAAAAAGAGCTTGTGCAGGGGACGTCCTCTTTTTAAAACCATCAGATCTTGTGAGACTCATTCACTATGATGAGAACAGCACAGGAAAGACTAGCCCCCATAATTCAATCACTTCCCACTGGGTTCCTCCCATGACACGTGGGATTTGTGGGAGTCTCAATTCACGATGAGATATGGGCGGGGGACACAGCCAAACCATATCAAGTAGTAAGGATGCCATAGACTGGGTAGTATGGGAGTCAATTTGGAAAAAATGTGTAAGATATAATAGAGTGTATGAGAAAATAAATAAGACGTGTGCATATATGTACATATACATCCACACATGTATATACACAGCACTTGAATATTCCAGGGGGCAAATACATGAACCTAACATGAAGCAAATCTTTCATACTGAAAAATAAAACAAATGATTTCAATATAAAAGAATGGTTTCAAGCAATAGCTAGAATAAAGGTAAGTAATATTAGAAATTAGGCAAAGAACCTATTTATTCTCCCAATAATAAAACAACATCAGTAAGAAAATTCAGATAAAATCACAAACTGTATAGGAAAGACCTACTTTCAATATAAAACAAGTCAATATGTATTGTGGCTTAGATAAATAAATGTAAGGAAAATTCCTTTTGAATTTATGCCAGGAATACCATCATTCAATAGGCATGATACTTAGGGCTGTTGAGAAGAAAATATAATAAAAAGAACTTACTTAACTCTGCAGGAAATGATATATATTTAAGAATAATAATTTATACTCTAATTTTCTTTTAAAAGTAACACATAGGCAGAAAATAGCTATAGTGTTGACATTACAGAATAAATATTATGTTCAAGACTCTTTTCTCAGGCTGGGCCTTCTGAAAATAGAGACTGGCTAAGGTGGAATTTGGGTGCAACATGCTAACTGGGATCAAAACCTGTGAAATTAAGGGGAAGAAAAGATCTGCACTTGAAACTTTGGTGTTCTCCATGAATAGCAAAAGTTACAACATTAAATTTGAGAATTTATTAAAGTGCAGTACTGTATACAGAAGCAGGTCTTTAAAGGGTATGAATGATAGTTCCTACATTTTAAGTCTAGTGCGTAACTTTCTATATTGAATTGAGGTCATGGTTAATAAGTATTATCAAGTTTCATTATAATAGGGCTATTCTGGAAGAGAATGGATATTTATTCCTAAAGTGATTTTTATATCTATTAATGTTACGTTCTTATATGAAAAGTTGAGGTTATGTTTTAATTTTAAATATTATCAGAAATCATCAGTAAGAAGTGTTAATATCTATGTTTCTTTCTGGGTCCTTCCATCTCTATTTCTGTGTTCTCCTTATAAAAACAAACAAATAAACAAAAACAGAATAAAGCCCCCTGTAAAGTGTTATCTTTGAAACTTTCTCTATGTGTTCATTCTACCACATCTGAATACCAGCCCTATTCCCTATTCCATTAAAACTACTCTTGTCAACTTTGTTTGCCTGATCTATTAGCCACTTCACATATATATATAAATATATAAATAAATAAATATATGATTAAATATATATAAATATATATAAATAAATGCAGCAGCATTTAACTCTCTGTACTATTCTCTCCTTTAATCATTCCTTCTCTTTGTTTCTAAAAGTTCACATCTATCTCATTGACGATTAGTTCTAAACCTTCTTTGCTGGATCCTACATTATAGAATATGCTGTGCTTGAGCCTTGTTAGCCCCTTATTTTCTGTAACTTATCCTAGATTAACTCATGCAGCCTTTTGCTTTCTTTATTATTTTAATTGACATATCATAATTGTATATGTTTATATGGCACAATATAGTTTGAAATATGTATACTTATCCAATCTTACAGCTTAAATGTTACCCGTTTATTAATTACTCCCAAATTTAAATGTTCTGGTCTGGCCTCACCTGTGAATTCAAGTCAAAATTTCCTAATACTAGTCAATACTTTCATTTTCAAGTCTATTAGCCACCTTAGAATTAATATGTTCAAAACAGAACCTTGTCCTCAACTGAATGTGCTCCCACCTAAGCATTTTTCATCTCAGTAAAGACAGCTATCATCCAGACAACTATTAAAGGCAAAACTAGAATTCAATATGGATCTCTCCTAACTGATCCCCCTACATATAAACCATCAGATAATTTTGATAGCTTTACTTTCAAAGCAAAAGGCAAAACAAACAAAACAAAACACCCAATTTTCCATTTTCTTTTATTCAAATTTATTGCTTCCATCCTAATTCAATTTAATCTAATGCAATCCAACATCATTTCTTATGGTGACTACTGATATTGGCATTTATATGACCTTCTTGCTTCAATCCTTGCTCTGAAGATACATTGATGTTTCTTCATAAAACTTACATTTTCTTATTCTCGGGCGTAGAATTATTGAATTCCAGTGCCCTTAAAAGAAAAACCAAATCCTTATCCCTTGCCTACAAGGCCCATTATGACTTGCCACTAGCTGTTTCTCTGGTAGTGTAACATTTTACCTTCCCTTGGCTTCCACCATATTTACGTTCTTTCAGTTTCTTTGAATACACCAGAAGTTCCTTCTTGGTGACTTTTCTGGAATGTCCTCTCTAAACCTTAACCTAATTCTATTTTTCTGATTATACATGTCTCCAAAGCTGTTCTTTCTCTTTCTGTTGGCTTTGAATGCTTCCCTCTAGAATGTAGAATCTATAAGAACTAAGATCTTTGCTAATATACACAGTTTTTAACTTCCATTGTCAAGAATTTTTTTGAGGCTGAAGGACACCATTCAGTAAATAATCCTGAATGTTAAATACCTCTACCTGGTTGTGAAATAGTAAATGCTGTTTTGCCTTCTAAATTGAACTGACGAAAATATTGTATGTTGTGCTAGAACTTGATTTATCAAATGTATTATTTCAAAAATATTAAAGAGAATGGGGTGGTTTCTTTTAGAAAGATTTTTTTAATGCAGTCAGAAGATATATAAGAGAGGGGAGAGAAGCCCAGGCAGATGCTGAACATAATGGTTGAACATAATGACTCCTCTATGAACAGCAGAGAAGTGCAAAGCTCTTATAGCAGAGTGTGATTTGGGAACTAACCAACAGACTCTGTGTGAGACTTTTCTATAAGCAGAGTATCCAAAGATGTTAAAACCTCTCTGGGAGATTGTCTCTCTTTTTTTGTGATTATCAGATGGAAAACACTGTTTTGAAGCTCTTCTTTATTCAGGCTGGCTAGTTTAGTTATTTCCAGTCTAGTAGATTATCTAGGGAACTTATTTCCCAGAATTTTGGAAGAGACTAAAGGAAGTAGAAATGTTATAGCTTGAAAGGTGACCCAGACCTCTATGACAGAAATAATTTCACCTGAAAAGTACTCTTCTCTAAAGTTGAGTTTACACTTTTCTAAAATAGGTTGTGCCAATTGGCATTGAAGTTTGAAAATTCTACTGGGGAGAAATCTCAAACTGCTGATTTAATTACAAGGCTTTGCCAGCACTTAGTTTTTAGCTTTTTGTTGGTATTTTGCCTAAAATTAGTAGTATTGAAAGAAAAAGTAATAACACTAAAATCTGAGTTAAAAATAAGAATAACAACAAAAAAGGATTGGTACAGGTAAGAAAATTTGTTGTTTGGAGAAGCCATTTTTTTCCCCCTTAAGTCCCAGATGCTAGTCTGGTCATCCAAGCCAAATGAAAAGAATTGTTGGTAATTAAAAAGTAATTCACTGAAGTGAGTGCAGCTGTAGCAATGAGCTTTATTGCCAAACTCAGTGTGATCTATAGAAGCAAATCCTAATTTTTCAAGTGAAAAAAAAATTATTTACTCATGAGGATAAGTCTGAAATGTTTATTTTATTTATAAAAACTTTGGTGAATATACAGAAATGAAATTTTTCAAGAAGAAAGGAAATTTTGCCTAGTAAATACTAGTCTCAGGTATAAGTGAATATGAATAATTAAATACATACTACTCTAAAATAAGCATGTGAATATTAGACAGGCAAATGTTATTACCTACTTTCTCCTTTGAGTGTAAATGGCTAGAAAATACAAAGTCTGGAAAAGAATTTAAAAAGTTTAAATCATGTATTTATTTTAGCTTTTAAATATTGATACCTATTTTGAAATTTCCATTAAAATACTATTAAGGCTGTGAGAATTTTATTGACATTCTTTTGACATTTTCTTCACCAGATACAGTTACTATACCCCTCACATCAAATTTTCCTGCACGCTGAGTACCTTCCACACTGAGAGTAGATATTACCCTTAGTTGGCATCTCCCGTATTTCTCTGGGCTGTTACTAACTTTGTCTTGTCAGAACTTTGAGCTTCTTTATGTTCTATTTTGGTATTTACTAAAATTTTGAAATTACATGAAACCATTTCTGTCTCCCTTTACATGAAACCATTTCTGTCTCCCTCAAGATACTGCTACTTTTTAAAAGGCAGAGCAGGAAACATTTTCACCTGCATTGTATATGCACTAACTTCATACATCACATTTACTATATAACAGGACCTTGGCACCCAGGAGAGTTTTACAAAAAGTAAATGGAGTGAAGAATGAGTGAAATAATGATACATCTTATATACATTTCTATAATTTATTTCTATTTGTATTATCAGAGTTTTGACAACTATATCAGTACTATTTTTCATGCATAAGAAAGATTAGTATATTTACTACTGAAAGTCAACTGCTTAGCAATAGAGGTTATTTGGTGCTGTTCATAAATTTGTTAAATACATGCAGGTACCTTTTTTCCAACAGACTTCTGTTCAAAGTATAAAATAGAATTCATTGGAAAACTGCATTAGCTACAATTTACTTTTAAGCAATGTCTATTAGAATTCAAATATTCCAAGATCTGGTTCTTCTTTATCAAACTCTCTTCCTTCCTCTCTACCGAGAATACACTCCCAAATCCAGTTGTCACTTTCTCTTAAACTTTAATTACTTCCCTTCATTTTATGTCATTACCATTTACCGGTGCGACCATACTTGTTGTTTATGATAATTGCACTTTCCAAGAAATCATTGCTCAGGGAGGCTAGTTGTTAAGTGTTTTGCATAGTTCACATTTTAAATAGACCAGGTAAGAGAAAATAGTATCCTGAACTATTGTAGTGGTAGAGATAATAGTAAGTGATAAGATTTTGCATTTGTTTTGAAAGTAGTGTCAACAGAAATTTATTGTTGAATTGGATGTAAAATATGAGAGGAGTGATAAATGTCACCATATATTTTGACCTGAGCGTCTAAAAGACGATAGTTCCTGTTTGTAGAAATATTAAAATCTTATATTCTATCTGACCTAAGTGCAAGTTCATAGCTGTTTGTGACCTATTGATTACAGCAGAATCTAAGCAAGAGTTACAGTGATTCAAATTACAATAAAACCCCCATATTTCATAGCAAAGAATGTCTTTATGGTTAAAGAAGAATATATGATACACTTTTTTTTTTTTTTTTTTTTTTGACGGAGTCTCGCTCTGTCGCCCAGGCTGGAGTGCAGTGGCCGGAACTCAGCTCACTGCAAGCTCCGCCTCTCGGGTTTACGCCATTCTCCCGCCTCAGCCTCCCGAGTAGCTGGGACTACAGGCGCCCGCCACCTCGCCCGGCTAGTTTTTTGTATTTTTTTAGTAGAGACGGGGTTTCACTGTGTTAGCCAGGATGGTCTCGATCTCCTGACCTCGTGATCCGCCCGTCTTGGCCTCTCAAAGTGCTGGGATTACAGGCTTGAGCCACCGCGCCTGGCCGATACACTTTTTAAAATAAAATTTCACAATAAAAAGATTTAAGAGCTTGAAAGGTTTGCGTCTGGGTCAAAAACATATTTACTGAAAATTTATATCTATATCACTCAAGTATTTTTTGTCATAACAATATCTACAAAACACATAAATGGAAATTAGGACTAATCTAGTTTACTCCAGATAAGTAACTGAATAAAATAATTAAATTATTGATTTTTAAGTATTGATAAATTGACAGCACATTCAGTATTCAAAATTTCTTAAAACAAAATGTTGCTTATTACTTATTTTTTCTTTCTCAGTTATCCAGCTGTCATAGACTGTACCTGAGAATTACACCCCTTTATGTAATGCATGGTGATTAGTCACTGACAGTATGGTATATTTTTGGAAAATGCTGAGAGTGGATATTGTGTTCTCGCCAAAAAAATAATAACTATGTGAGGTAAATGCGTAGTTTAATTAGCTAGATTAACCATTCCACAGTGTATATACACTTCAAAACATCATGTTGTATAACATAAATACATGCACATTTGTTAATTTAAATAAATAAATGCATACATTTAAAAACAAAAATAAACAATTTTAAAATCTCTACATGGTGTCAACCTTTTTTATAGAGTGTAAATTATGCCATCATAGTTACTCAGAATTAGTTTTGAAGTAGTGCAGTTTTTCTTTTAGTAAATCAGTCAATATATTCAGTTTCTGGCATATAATGGTAATGAAATTTAAGACTAACAAAGTATTTGCATGAACACATTATTTTTGTAAAGAATACATAATGTGTGAAACCTCATATATCCATGAAAATAAACACTAGTAATTTAGCTCTTTTCACATTCCTGATACACTTGAATGAGCTAATATATTTAAATGAGCAAAAGATATTTTTTCAGTTTGCTTGTTGCAAAAGTGTTGCTGAATATATAATTGAATTATCCACTGTTTTTCAAAAAACAGTAAGTGAGATATAAAACAGCCTGTAATGAGATATAAAAAGCTATGTATGATTGTATGCAATCAAATATTAATCTCCTTAGAAGAAAAACTATCACATTTTCAATATTAATATAGTAGTCTGGAAATAATATGCATTTAAAGATAGAAGAATAGGAAATATGGTTTTACCGAGAAGTAATTTTTTTAAAAAAGTCTCTTAGAGGAAGTTCAGAGCATATTTCTTCTAAAAATTGGTAACTACTGTTGATGTTTACATTGGAATTTTCATTTAGCTTTTTATTTTGTTTTGTTACTTTTTAGAACACCCTTTTACACTATCTGACTGCAGGAAATGAAATCATACATCTAGAGAATTGTTAAATTCTCCATTTTAAATAACAGAGGATTTTTTCAAACTGTATGCTAATGGATATCTTTTTAAGGAAACAGATTCATGGTTTAAAATATCCACTCTCTCCTGGAAAAGGAAATAAATCTTTGACTGAATCAATGCAATTGAAGTAGTTGTCTAAATGAAGACTTCCCAAACTCCAAAATAAGTTTAATAAAGTACTTATTAACTTGTCAAACCTACAGTTATTCAAGTTTTCAAGTGCTCCTTGAAAGTATTCATGGAAATATCTGAAATGGGTGTCCCAGACAGGAGGAACAAGTGTAAATCCTGGTAGGCTGTTAATTGCGGAGGTACCTCTGTGCTTGGAGTCCATTTAGAAAGAGGCAGAATGGTGAGTGAGATGAGGTTTGAGAGAAGAGCAGATATCCAAGACAGTGCAGGATCTTATATTCTGTGTAAAGATACTGGAATATCTTCAGATGGAAATTGGAAGCATCCAGTAGTTTGAGCAGAGCTGGAATCTGATCTGAATTATATTTTAATTAAAGTACTGAAAAGAACAGGCTAACTGTATATGCTATCTTTTTTAATACACTGCTTGATGAATCTGAGCAACTTGATGAATGTGAAGATTTTATCACATTTGGCAAATGGTATTTTAATAGGTGAAATGATTTGTAATTGTGGGCAGGGCATATGTTACCTTTCTAGTTTCTTGGAGATACTGCATCTTCTTGTGTGTTGGGAAGAATGGATTGTGAATAGGATGTTGGGGGCACTCACAGTTAAAATTTTATTACATGTAATTATGAAAACCATTTGTGATGGTAAATCCCTAATACAAGTTCCACTTAATTGTCTATCCCTGTCTTGATTCTCCGTAATCTATTAACAGTGATTTTTACCTCTCTTCAGCCTATTTCTTTCTAAAACATGCACTCCGTACTTACAAGTGGTATATAAAATTATTCTCCTAAACCAAGACAAGTTATTTCCAAAAGACAAATCCTGATAAAATAAGCTTTATCCTCTTACATACACAAGCACAAAAAAATTCAGCTAAAACATTTAATGAAAATAAGGATAATTTTAAAATCACATTATATAATACAATCTGAAATAAATATTGTGTAGTTAGAAAAAGTGGTTAAAAATCTACATTTGTTTTTGTTTTTGTTTTGTTTTGTTTTGTTTTTGAGACGGAGTCTCGCTCTGCCGTCCAGGCTGGAGTGCAGTGGCCGGATCTCAGCTCACTGCAAGCTCCGCCTCCTGGGTTTACGCCATTCTCCTGCCTCAGCCTCCC
>NW_012115055.1:1807108-1807389 GCF_000951035.1 Colobus angolensis palliatus
ACATGTGCCATGTTGGTGTGCTGCACCCATTAACTCGTCATTTACATTAAGTATATCTCCTAATGCTATCTCTCCCCCCTCCCCCTGCCCCACAACAGGCCCTGTTGTATGATGTTCCCCACCCTGTGTCCAAGTGTTCTCATTGTTCAATTCCCATCTATGAGTGAGAACATGTGGTGTTTGGTTTTCTGTCCTTGCAATACTTTGCTCAGAATGATGATTTCCAGCTTCATCCATGTCCCTACAAAGTACATGAACTCATCCTTTTTTATGGCTGCATA
>NW_012115055.1:1808523-1823446 GCF_000951035.1 Colobus angolensis palliatus
TTATGGATATTAGCCCTTTGTCAGATGAGTAGATTGCAAAAATTTTCTCCCATTCTGTAGGTTGCCTGTTCACTCTGATGGTAGTAAAGTCTACTTTCCTTTTTATTTTAGTTTTAAGTACAATCAGTATTACTTAGTATCATAATATGGTTAATATTGCAAGACGTAAATAAAAATAGAAAGTTCTTTTTATGTTTGTTCTTAACTTTGTGAATAGACTTTGGTGGCATCTAAGTTTTGGTGCATCATATAAGTCTGATTTGAACCTGTTTCCGTTTACTAAGTAAACAGATGTAAAATAATATGTTTTTTTCCCCTCAAAAAAGCACACATATACTGTGAGAGATTGAAATTTTTTTTTTTCTAAAGTCAAAGAAATGTTCTAACAAAGGATACTATCTCAGCAGTTTACAACGTGAGAAGTCAATAGGTTCTCCTTCAGTTTCTCACTATTTATCATAGGTTATTGTGCTATAATCTGCTTGTCATTTTATTAACTTTGCTACTCTACTTTTACATTGTGTGACTCAACAATTAAAGTAACATCAACACACATGGCCAACTACTTCAACTATTTTCCACCTTAAATATTTCCTGCATTCCAAAGTATACAAAATATAAGTACTTTGTATCTTTTGGCTTCTCTAGTTTCATTAGTCTCAAAAAAGCAGAGATATTGTATGGAATTAAAAATGAATCAACATGCTTTCCATTTAATTCATTCATTCATTTAATAAATATTGATTGAGAGTAAGCTACATATGGTGAGGATTATGCAAGGTATTTGGATACATTGGTGAATTAGGCAGACTTATTCATAATCTCATGCTATTTATGGTCTTGTCAATAGCGTTTACTGTGTAATTTACTTTACACTGGACAGTGTACTAAGAGTGTCCATGAGAAAGCACCAATAGTCCTTGAGTACTTCTGAAGATAAAGAAGAAAGATTATCATTAGAGGTAATTTGGAAAATAATCAGCACATTGGAGGTAACTGAATTCATAGGACACTGAAATAATTTAGTAAATTTTCAGGGGTTATACACATGTTAGGTAGTATTTTTTCTTTGTGTGTGTGTGTGTGTGTGTGTGTATGCGTTTGTATGTGTAATTTTGCATATGAGAACCTGGAAAATTGTAAAAAGTGAATTCAGTTTATATCATATTAGTAAGAGCTTTTAAAATTGATTTATATATATTTTATGTCTTTCACAAAATTATTAAAATATAATTGATGAGTGGAGAGCAAAATAGGCAAAGTCTATTCAGGAAAGTGTTGATTATTTAGTTATCATACCTGAAATTTTCTCAGCTTGAAAAGAAAATAAATCAATTTATTTCTTAATTTACATTTTCTTTCTTAAAAAATTTTATTTTAAGTTCCGAGATACATGTGCAGGATGTGCAGGTTTCTTACATAGGTAAAGCTGTGCCAACAAACATGAAAAAAAGCTCAACATCACTGATCATTAGAGAAATGCAAATCAAAACCACAATGAGATACCATCTCATGCCAGTCATATGGTGATTATTAAAAAGTCGGGAAGCAACAGATGCTAATGAGGCTGTGGAGAAATAGGAACCCTTTTACACTGTTGGTGGGAGTGTAAATTAGTTTAACAATTGTGGAAGACAGTGTGGTAATGCCTCAAAGAGCTAGACCCAGAAATACCAATTTGACCCAGCAATCCCATTACTGGGTATATACCCAAAATAATATAAATCATTCTATTATAAAGATGCATGTATGCATATGTTCATTGCAGCACTATTCACAAGGGCAAAGACATGGAATCAACTCAAATGTCCATTAATGGTAGGCTAAATGAAGAAGATGTGGTACATATACACAATGGAATACTATGCAGCCATAAAAAGGAATGAGATCATGTCCTTTGCAAGAACATGGATGAGCTGGAAGCCATTATCCTCAGCATACTAACAGAGGAACACGAAACCAAACACTGCATGTTCTCACTTGTAAGTGGGAATTGAATGAGGAGAACAAATAGGTGCAGTAAACCTCCTAATTTACGTTTTCTAAATACTGACTAATCTCAAGACTACTGGGAAGCAGAGCAGTTCAGCACTGTTAACATTTTGGACTGGATGACTCTTCGTTGTGGGAGTCTGTCCTGTGTATCGCAGGATGGTTAGTACCATTCCTGGCCACCACCCGCTACGTTCACATAACTTCAGCTACCCTCTCGAACTGCAGACCTTGCCAAATGAACCCTGTAGGGCATGCAGAATTACCCATGTTGATAATCAATAACTTAGAAAACCTGTCAGCAGAAAATGGTTTTGATAAAAGTTATTTTGTCCTATTTTATCTTTTGTTTTTATAATTCAAATACAATTTGAAATAACCTTTAAAAAATTTAGTTACCATGTGCACTGAACTCACTCACTGACTGCAAAGTGGATTATTACATTTTTATAAGGTATTTTTAATATTAAATATGACATAAAAATTCTATTTTTAGCTTTGTTACAAAGGTAACATTAAGAAACCTTACATGAAATATATGATGTCTTAAGAAATACAGACAAATTTGAAGAAGCCAAGTTCAAAGGAAAATTTTAAAATAGGGTAAAGTCCAAGATGCAGAGAAGTAAATGAAAGCAGGAAGTTCTGATTTTTATATAAATGTGGTAATGGTATTTTCCTTCTACAAATAAGCTTTGAAAAATAAAGGAAAGCTCATAAAAATGCTTGAGACAGAATGTAATTTAAAAAATCTCAACACAAAAAGTTAATAAAATGTATGTGGAATCTCATCAAAACCAGTGTGCAGTTTTCTGAGAGTTATGCTGATTATTGTTCTTGCTCTGCAAACTTATCTTCAATGCATTTGCATAAAATGTTATGGTGATAATATATATTTTCCATCTATAAACAATCATCACTATGTCCCTAACTCTCTCTTGTATGTGCAAGAACTTATACAAATGCTTCTACAAATTTTTGTTCTATCGTCAACATGAAAATAGAATTAACTTGCTTTGGGGCATTCCTGGTTCAATTTCAATACTATGAAAATAAGGAAAAAAAGATAGGAATTGAAGAGAAAAGAAAATGTTTATTTCTATGTGTTTCAATTGTTTCATCTGCCTAATGAGGATATTACATTTGATAAAACTACTGAAAATAAAATTTCATGGAAATGCATTATATAATTAATATTGTTTTTAAAAAACTAACAGTATTTTGCAGGTATCAAAACTTACGTGAAATATGTTCCTTTGTGCCTGCAACTTGAGTATTTTCTCATTCAGGCATTTTTATGTTAACAGAACTTATTATTATAGACTTGTGTATGGCTCCAGGAAGTGCATTAAATGTTTTGTTTCCATGTAGGTACGTTTCCATGCTCTCTTATGTTTGTGATGCTTTGTAAATGTCACATGGAAAAATGTTGGTATTATTGGAACTTAAGTTTAGAAGAATAACCAGTTGCCTTGTTGCAATTAATTGTAGTTGTTGATCTTACTATATCTAAGAATTGACCATTTAGTTCATATCTGAGAAAGTACCTGTAAAGCAATCACTTTCTGTGCGATAATTATGAATATAGTCTTAGAAATGTAAGCATTTTTAAAACAACAAAATGGAAAGTTAAAGACACTTTTATCATATGTACAGCCTTCTTGCTATGTATCCCGTAATATGTTATTATTTCCATTTCAGTTACTTCATTATCCTTCAGCCAAAAAAAATTATCTCTTATGCCACAAATATTATCTCTAAATTATTCAGATTTTAATGTCAATTTCTTTTGAAACTAAGATATTAAGTTATGACTTTGAAAAGCAACTAATCAATTTTTATATTTATAATGTATCTTCTTTTAACAAGCTCTTCATTTTTTTTTTTTATTATTGGCAGTCTCTTCTAAACTGTCTCTGGTTTCTTTATACTTAACACATAATTAAAAGTTTCAAATTAAACACAATATACCACATGCAGCCTCAGTCATTTTTTGGAATTTATGCATTAATTTCTTGTTGCTAGAAACCATATATTATGACACTCTGGTAGCTAGCCCTTGTAACATTCTGTTATGTTTTCGGTTCTTCTCTTAACTTGTAACACTCAACACACGTTTTAGCAGCATCCTGTATAGACCACCAACTTACCAGTGGTAGATAGTTTCTCAGACTAAAAAGAAACTTATAGAATATTTACTTTCTTCTGAGGCATTTCTAAATCTGCTTAGGCTAGAAATACTTTAGTAATACATTGTTTACATATGTTTAATAAGGGTAGCAAAACCAGGGAGGTCAACAGTTTTGGAAATGCTTTTTTAGCTTTATTTTCTAAGATATTTAGCAACAAATTTTAGTAATATTTTGCCAATACTGCTCCCCCCACCACTATGAATTGTTGCCGTGTTACTCTTCTAAAGTTTACACTGTTTTTCTAATCATTTCAGTATCCCATTCTGAATAGAATACTGAAACAGTATTGAAGCTTTTTTGTTTATTATTAAAGCATTGGCGACCAGACTTCTGTAGGGAAATAGCTAAAATGTGTCAAAACAGGTGACAGTCTTGGAAAGTTTTCTTTTCTAAGGATAGTGTGTGGGAACAAATGAGGCATCCCTTAGAATCTTGATGTTGAAAAGAAGGAAACGGAAACAAATCTTAGAATTCAAGAGTCATAAAGAAACAACTGTCACTGAAGTAGAAGAAACAGCACCCATCCCCAACATAAACAAAAATATCATCAGCTAAGACATTGCAATCTAAAACAAAGGAACCTAGCAAGCTAAAAAAACAAACAAACAAAAAAACTTTAGGACAAATGCCTGTGATGAGAGGGCCAGAACACTGAAATTCAATTTCTTACCTATCAGGTAGGAAAAAATATATCTCAAAACACTCAGTTGGTGAGTCTGTAAGGATTCCTCACCCATACTAGATGCTAAGTATGCAGGTGTTTGGTTCAATTAATCTTAACTATTTATTAAGTACTACCTTACCTGCTTGTCAAGAAGAAGTTGAAGTCATATGGTATGAGACCCAGCAAGGTGAACTGGCTCAGGTGCACCTTGGGCCAGCTGCACTGGTTCACCCTGCAAATAGCTCTTTGGAAGGCCAAGGTGTGCAGACACTTGAGTCCAGAATATGGACAATGTAGTAGGACCATGTCTCTACAAAAAAATGCAAAAACATTAAGCGGAGCGTGTTGGTGCATGCCTGTGGTCCCAGCTACTGGGGAGGTTCAGGCAAAAGCATCACTTCAGCCCGGAAGGTAGAGGCTGCAGTAAGCCCTGATTGTGCCGCTGCACTCCAGCCTGGGTGAGAGAGCATAGAACCTGTCTCAAACGAAAAAAAAAAAATAAATAAATCTGGATGCTGCTTTCATGAAATTCAATCTTAGAAAACTTAGAGAGGTTGGGTACAGCATCCTCTGTGTAGTATGTGTGTATTTTCTCGAGAAAGACTATGACTAAATGAAGAAACTTAGGGTCATTAAAAAATGGTTTATCATGATTGTGGCCCAACAGCATCATGCAGTTAATTACAGGTAATCATTTAGTACCGTGGACAAGAAAATGAATAGAAATAATTTCCTGTTTCTCCATTCTTTCGCTCTGACCCGAAAGGCCTATACAGTATTCCTTAGGAGAGATGTACTTCAAATTGTATAGAATGCTAGTAAGTCTTTTCGAAAAGAAGATTGTGCAGAAATTCTGACAATACCTACACCTTGGTTCAAGTTAAAACATTTATATGAGGCTCAAGACATCACTGAACTTTGAGGGAATTGGTATACAAGTACACCAGTTGTACCTTATGACCAGGACTTGGTGCCTTTATAGTTTGCCTCTCTCCCCCATCATAGGAGTTATAGCTACCCTATCTACTTGTAGGTTGTTGTAGTCAACAAAACTACTACTTATTAGTCATTAAACTGCCTTACAGTGCTTCTGTAGTGAAAGTTTATTAACCCTAGAAATAAAATTAGTAAAACAAGCATGGCTTTTATAACATGTAATGGGTCATTATTTTTGCACTTATTAAAGTAATTCTTGCATATAAATATCACAATTTTGCCTCTGTTCATAATACACAGTAAAATAATCAACAAAATATTTAGAATTTGCTTATAAAATTAAACTCAAACTAACAAAACTATAGTTGTAAGTAATCAGATGCAACATTGCTTTCTATCAAGAGTCTCTTTTTATATAGGACAAATTAGTCAAGTATTAATGAGTTATCACGTAGAATTCCTGTCATGTTAGGTTACTCTCATCTGCAAAAATCATTTGGAAAGTATAAGTTACAATCATAGAACTAGATGTGGAGGAAATGCCACTTTGGTCTATAGTGTTTGAAAAAATATAAAACAAATTACAGATCCATATCAAGTTCGTTTCCTAGAGAAATTTACTTGATGTACAGGGAAAATTCATTTCAGTAAATAACTTCAGCTTTTAAAAAAGTCATACCACGTTTTCAGATTCCTACAAAGATCCTGGAGTGCTTATAATCTATCAAAGCTCCAGAGAATGTCCTGTATTGCTGTTTACACATGGGATGCTAATTGCTCCTTTTAAAGTCAGTGCCAAGTTTTCAGTTTCTATGATCTTCTTGAGAGGACGGGAACCTGCCCAATGTCCAGTCTCCCTAGGCAATAAGTGAATATATTCCTTCCTAGGATATACCACCTGCCAGGTGCAATTGCCAATATTCAGTGTCTGAAATGTGAATATACACTGGCATACAATTCAGCTATCCCTCAAAACCACAGCTAATTAGCTAAATCAAAGGCCTGGGATTTTTAAAGAATCACATTAAAATTAAAACTGAATTGAATTAAAACTTCAAAAATATTCAAAGGTGGTTGAAACCATCGCATGGTGTACAATTTGCTTAAAAACTTTGTAAATATTTAACAAGAACATGTTTTTGATAACCTGGAACTCGGCAAGCATAATGGGTTGTTTTAGGTGAATTAATTCACAGTCAAATGGATTCCAAAGTATAAGGCACTTCCCTAATGGGACACCAAGCAAAGGCTTATAAATAATCTCAAGCTTTCATACGCATACAAAAATGAGGTTTGTTTTCAGTAGTTTCCTCTATCTGTCTTGCTAAAGCATTTTAGGAAAGGACATATGAAAGCCTGATGCTTCCTTTGGTATGGAAGATAAGAGGAAAGTACTTATTAAATATGGAAAGCAAATAAGTATTATATTGTATTGCTATTTTCATACTTCAGAATTTAATGAAATGATTTATAATGTATTTGTAACAAGTTATACATACTAGAGTAATTATTTCTTATCATACAATTGATGCTTTGTCCTTGTCTGTACTGTAAAATAATTGTCAGTGCTTTAGGGATAAAGAAATCAGTGTGTAAAACATTGTATTAGCTTGTTACCTATCCCACACAATTACACCTGTAAAATAGTTAAAGCATATTTATATTCTCTCAGTAATTAATTGTTGCTGATGCATATCTGTTAGCTATTTTTACTGAAATGTTATATATACTTTCCTTGCCAAAGGCCCAAAAAGGAAATGGTTTAGGAAAAATGACATTTGAGAGTATGACAAAAGGCCTAATCACATATGCATTTCACATCAAACTTGTGGCTTGCTTCCTCCACAACTGCAACCATTTAAAAGAGAGGGTGAACTCCTCTCTTTTGTATTCTTCAGACCTCTTTATTAGGACCCTTGAAAGAATGTATGTGAGACTCTCAGATTACATTACATTTTTAACTCCAAACCAATAAATCACTCATATTTTCAACTTTATTTGTGATTTTAAAATAAGCACAGTGTAAACACCATCAATAACTTTACTATACAGCCTTACAGCATGCTTAGTGAGAATGAAAATTTGCTGCTCAATATCATTGCCATTTTTTTCTCTACTGTTCTTCTTTGCTTCATGTACTTGCTATGCATTTTATTTTTTATTTTTTATATTTTTGGAATTTTACATTTTTTAATATACTTTAAGTTCTGGGATACATGTGCAGAACCTGCAGGTTTGTTACATAGGTATGCACATGCCATGGTGGTTTGCTCCCCCCATTAACCCGTCATCTACATTAGGTGTTTCTCCTAATGCTGTCTCTCCACTAACCCCCAACCCCCTGACAGGCCCTGGCCCTGGTGTGTGATGTTCCCCGCCCTGTGTCCATGTGTTCTCATTGTTCTATTCCCGCATATGAGTCAGACATGTGGTGTTTGGTTTCCTATTCCTGTGTTACTCTGCTGAGAATGGTGGTTTCCAGCTTCATCCATGTCCCTGGAAAGGACATGAACTCATCCTTTTTTATGGTTGCATAGTATTCCATGGTGTATATGTGTCACGTTTTCTTTATCCAGCCTGTCACTGATGGGCATTTGGGTTGATTCCAAGTCTTTGCTATTGTGAATAGTGCTGCAAAAAACCTGTGTGTGCATGTGTCTTTAGAGTAGAATGATTTATAATCCTTTGGGTATATACCCAATAATGGGATTGCTGGGTCAAATGGTATTTCTGATTCTAGATCCTTGAGGAATCACCACACTGTCTTCCACGATGGTTGAACTAATTTACCCTCCCACCAACAGTGTAAAAGCATTCCTATTTCTCCACATCCTCTCCAGCATATGTTGTTTACTTAATTATTTTATTTTATTTTATTATTATTTTTTTTTGAGACGGAGTCTCGCTCAGTCACCCAGGCTGGAGTGCAGTGGCGAGATCACGGGTCACTGCAAGCTCTGCCTCCCGAATTCATGCCATTCTCCTGCCTCAGCCTCCCAAGTAGCTGGGACTACAGGCTCCCGCTGCCACTCCCGGCTAATTTTTTGCATTTTTAGTAGAGACGGGGTTTCACCGTGTTAGCTAGGATGGTCTCAATCTCCTGACCTTGGGATCCGCCTGCCTTGGCCTCCCAAAGTGCTGGGATTACAGGTGTAAGCCACCGCACCCTGCCATTTCCTGACTTTTTAATGATCACCATTCTAACTGGTGTGAGATGGTATCTCATTATGGTTTTGATTTGCATTTCTCTAACGACCAGTGATGATGAGCTTTTTTTCATATTTTTTTGGCCACATAAATGTCTTCTTTTGAGAAGTGTTTGTTCATATCCTTCGTCCACTTTTTGATGGGGTTGTTTTGGTCTTGTAACTTTGTTTAAGTTCCTTATAGATTCTAGATATTAGCCCTTTGTCAGATAGATAGATTGCAAAATTTTTCTCCCATTCTGTAGGTTGCCTGTTTATGCTGATGATAGTTTCTTTTGCTGTGCAGAAGCTCTTTAGTTGAATTAGATCCCATTTGTCAATTTTGGCCTTTGTTGCCGTTGCTTTTGGTGTTTTAGTCATGAAGGCTTTGCCCATGCCTATGTCCTGAATGGTATTGCCTAGGTTTTCTTCTGGAGTTTTTATGATTTTATGTCTTACGTTTAAGTCTTTAATCTATCTTGAGTTAATTTTTGTATAACGTGTAAGGAAGTGGTCCAGTTTCAGTTTTCTGCATATGGCTAGCCAGTTTTTACAACACCATTTAATAAATAGGGAATCTTTTCCCATTGCTTGTTTTTGTCAGGTTTGTCAAAGATCAGATGGTTGTAGATGTGTAGTTTTATTTCTGAGGACTCTGTTCTGTTCCATTGGTCTATATATCTGCTTTGGTACCAGTACCATGCTGTTTTGGTTATAGTAGCCTTGTAGTGTAGTATGAAGTCAGGTAGCATAATGCCTCCAACTTTGTTAGTTTTGCTTAGGATTGTCTTAACTACATGAGCTCATTTTGTTTCCATATGACATTTAAAGTAGTTTTTTCTAATTCTATGAAGAAAGTCATTGGTAGCTTGATGAAGATAGCATTGAATCTATAAATAACTTTGGGCAGTATGGCCATTTTCATGTTATTGATTCTTCCTATCCATGAACATGGAATGTTTTTCCATTGTTTGTGTCTTTATTTCCTTGAGCAGTGGTTTGTAGGTCTCCTTGAAGAGGTCCTTCACATTCCTTGCAAGTTGTATTCCTAGGTATTTTAGTCTCTTTGTAGCAATTGTGAATGGAAGTTCACTCATGATTGACTCTCTGTTTGTCTATTATTGGTGTATAGGAATGCTTGTGATTTTTGCACATTGATTTTGTGTCCTGACACTTTGCTGAAGTTGCTTATCAGCATAAGGAGATTTTGTGCTGAGATGATGGGGTTTGCTAAATATACAGTCATGTCAAATGCAAACTGAGGCAATTTGACTTCCTCTCTTCCTATTTGAATATCCTTTATTTGTTTCTCTTGCCTGATTGCCCTGGCAAGAACTTCCAATACTATGTTGAATAGGAGTGGTGAAAGAGGACATTCTTGTCTTGTGCTGGTTTTCAAAGGAAATACTTCCAGCTTTTGCCCATTCATGATGATATTGGCTGTGTGTTTGTCATAAATAGCTCTTATTATTTAGAGATATGTTCCATCAATACCTAGTTTATTGAGAGTTTTTAGCATGAAGGGTGTTGAAGTTTATCAAAGGCCTTTTTAGCATCTATTGAAATAATCATGTGGTTTTTGTCATTGCTTCTGTTTGTGTGATGGATTACGTTTATTGATTTGTGTGTGTTGAACCAGCCTTGCATCCTAGGGATGAAGCTGACTTGATCGTGGTGGATAAGCTCTTTGATGTGCTGCTAGATTCGGTTTGCCAGTATTTTATTGAGGATTTTCACATCGATGTTCATCAGTGATATTGGCCTGAAATTTTTTGTTGTTGTTGTGTGTCTGCCAGGTTTTGGTATCAGGATGGTGCTGGTTTCATAAAATTAGCTAGGGAGAAGTCCCTCTTTTTCTATTGTTTGGAATACTTTCAGAAGGAATGGTACCAGCTCCTCTTTGTACCTCTGCTAGAATTTGACTGTGAATCCATCTGGTCCTGGACTCTTTTTTTGGTTGATAGGCTATTAATTACTCCCTCAATTTCAGAACTTGTTATTGGGCTATTCAGGGATTTGACTTCTTCCTGGTTTAGTCTTGGGAGGGTGTATGTGTCCAGGAATTTATCCATTTCTTCTAGATTTTCTAGTTTATTTGCATAGAGTCCAGGAATTTATCCATTTCTTCTAGATTTTCTAGTTTATTTGCATAGAGGTGTTTATAGTATTCTCTGTTGGTAGTTTGTAGTTCTGTGGTATCAGTGGTGATCTCCCCTTTGTTATTTTTTATTGTGTCTATTTTATTCTTCTCTCTTTTCTTCTTTATGAGTCTGACTTGCTTTCTATCTATTTTGTTAACCTTTTCAAAAAACCAGCTCCTGAATTCGTTGATTTTTTGGAAGGGATTTTTTGTGTCTCTGTCTCCTTCAGTTCTGCTGTGATGGTAGTTATTTCTTGTCTTCAGCTAGGTTTTGAATTTGTTTGCTCTTGCTTCTGTACTTCTTTTAATTGGGATGTTAGGGTGTTGATTTTAGATCTTTCTCGCTTTCTCCTTTGGGTATTTCATGCTATAAATTTCCCTCTAAACGCTGCTTTAGCTGTTTCCCAGTGATTCTGGTACATTGTGTCTTTGTTCTCATTGGTTTCAGAGATCTTCTTAATTTCTGCCTTAATTTAGTTAGTTACTGACTAGTCATTCAGGAGCAGGTTGTTCAGTTTCCATGCAGTTGTGCAGTTTTGAATGAGTTTCTTAATCCTGAGTTCTAATTCGATTGCACTATGGTCTGAGAGACTGTTATTATTTCTGTTCTTTTGCATTTGCTGAGGAGAACAGGCAGCAATCTTTGTTGTTCTGCAGCCTCTGTCGATGATACCCAGGCAAACAGGGTCTGGAGTGGACCTCCGGAAAACTCCAGCAGATCTCCAGCAGAGAGGCCTGACTAACAAACAGAAAGGAATAGCATTAACATCAACAAAAAGGATGTCCACACGAAAAACCCCATCCGAAGCTCACTAGCATCAAAGATCAAAGGTGGATAAATCCATAAAGATCAGGAAAAACCAGCACAAAAAAACCTGAAAATTCCAAAAGCCTCTTTTCTTTTCCTCTAGAAGATCACAACTGCTTGCCAGCAAAGGAACAAAACTGGACTGAGAATGAGTTTGATGAATCGACAGAAGTAGGCTTCAGAAGGTGGGTTATAACCCACTCCTCAAGCTAAAGGGGCATGTTCTGACCCAATGCAAGGAAGCTAAGAACCTTGAAAAAAGGTTAGAGGAATTACTAACTAAAGTAACCAGTTTCGAGAAGAACATAAATGACCTGATGGAGCTGAAAAACACAGCACGAGAACTTTGTGAAGCATACACAAGTATGAATAGTTGAATCGGTCCAGCAGAAGAAAGGATATAAGAGATTGAAGATCAGCTTAATGAAATAAAGGGTGAAGACAAAATTAGAGAAACAAAGAATAAAAAGTAATTAACAAAGCCTCCAGGAAATATGGGGCTATGTGAAAAGACCAAACGTACGTTTGATTGGTGTACCTCAAAGTGATGGGGACAATGGAACCAAGTTGGAAAACACTTTTCAGGATATTATCCAGAAGAACTTCCCCAGCCTAGCAAGACAGGTCAACATTCAAATTCAGGAAATACAGAGAACACCACAAAGATACTACTGGAGAAGTGCAACTCCAGGACACATAATTGTCAGATTCACCAAGGTTGAAAAGAAGGAAAAATTGTTAAGGGCAGCCAGAAAGAAAGGTTGGGTTACCCACAAAGGGAAGCCCGTCAGACTAAGAGCAAATCTCTCTGCTGAAACCCTACGAGCCAGAAGAGAGTGGGGACCAATATTCAGCATTCTTAAAGAAAATAATTTTCAACCCAGAATTTCATATCCAGCCAAACTAAACATTATAAGCGAAGGAGACATAAAATCCTTTACAGACAAGCAAATCCTGAGAGATTTTGTCACCACCAGGCCTGCCTTACAAGAGCTCCTGATGGAAGCACTAAATATGGAAAGGAAAAACTGGTACCAGCCACTGAAAAAACATACCAAATTGTAAAGACCATTGACACTATGAAGAAACTCCATCAATTGACATGCGAAATAACCAGCTAGCATCATGACAGGACCAAATTCACACATAACAATATTAACCTTAAATGTAAACGGGCTAAATGCCCCAATTAAAAGACACAGACTGGCAAACTGGATAAAGAGTCAAGACCCATCGGTTTGCTGTATTCAGGAAATCCATCTAATGTGCAAAGACACACATAGGCTCAAAATGAAGGGATGGAGGAATGTTTACCAAGCAAATGGAAAGCAAAAAAAAAAAAAAAAAAAAGCAGGGATTGCGATCTTAGTCTCTGATAAAACAGACTTTAAACCAACAAAGATCAAAAAAGACAAAGAAGGGCCTTACATAATGGTAAAGGAATCAATGCCACAAGAAGAGCTAACTATCCTAAATATATATGCACCCAATACAGGAGCACCCAGATTCAGAAAGCAAGTTCTTAGAGACCTACAAAGAGACTTAGACCCCAACACAATAATGTGGGAGACTTTAACCCCCCCACTGTCAATATTAGACAGATCAACGAGACAGAAAATTAACAAGGATATTCAGGACTTGAACTCAGCTCTGGACCAAGCAGACCTAATAGACATCTACAGAACTCTCCACCCCAAATCAACAGAAGATGCATTCTTCTCATCACCACATCACACTTGTTCTAAAATTGATCACATAATTGCTATGCATTTTCTAAATCAACTGCTGCTAAAACTATCACTGAAGTATTCCCCAGATGCACAGAGGTGATCTCGGTTTAACTTGTACCTATTTTGCCTGCTGCCTGACACCTCAGGCTTCATTGTGCATTCTGCTCCAGTGCCTCATTTCTGTTGCACTAGTTGCTGACACCATCGTTGATGTGCAGCAAGCTTTACTGCATTCTCAATGCTTTTGTTATTTGTCTTCACTGTAGATTTCCAGGAAATGTTCTTATAAAAGTTAAGCATAACTCTTCTTCAGCTCATTTAGGGTTTTATCTGAGACTTGTCTGAATTTTATCTTGTTTGGACACCAAACTTTAGAAAGGCAATCCATGAGTTGAATAGAAGGGTGAATAAAATAGACATAGCTATTTCTTCCAATTGAGAACCTATCTAATTCTGATTAATCGCTACTTCCCAAGCCTTATTTTTTTCTGCTTTATATCAAAGGAAAATGGGTAGGGAAGGTTTTCTTTTGTTAAAATTACAACATATGTTAATATTTTCTCTTGTTTGTTATATGTTTTTCAAACTATTTTAATCAACATACATGTTTCTTTTATCATTTATCTTTATTCTGAAGCCAATTTTATTAAGCTTTACAAAATACCCACCATTCAAGATAAAAAATATTTAAATAAATAAAGAAGGGATAATTATCCAGGCGTGATAGAAACACTGCAAATGTAGGTATATAGTACAATTTTACTAAATTGAATACATAACTAATTTGCATCATTAGTTTCAGTTGCCTTGAAAACCAGTAATGAAAAGTCTGATTAGAAAAATTATTATAATAGTGAGACAAGCAGCAGGACAATACACAGTACAGGTGCATGGATCTATATTTTAGGATCAGTAATTGATGTAGAATAATCTGGGCCAACCCTAGACTTTAAGAATGATTTAGGATCGGCCAGTCACGGTGACTCACGCCCGTAATCCTGGCACTTTGGGAGGCCGAGGCAGGTGGGTCACCTGAGGTCGGGAGTTTGAGACCAGCCTGACCAACATGGAGAAACCCTGTCTCTACTAAAAATACAAAATTAGCTGAGTGTGGTGGCACATGCCTGTAATCCCAGCTACTCAGGAGGATGAGGCAGGAGAATCACTCGAATCCAGGAGGCGGAGGTTGCGGTGAGCCGAGATCATGCCACTGCACTCCAGCCTGGGTAACGAGCAAAACTCTGTCTCAAAAGAAAGAAAGAAAGAAAGAAAGGAA
>NW_012115055.1:1824204-1878348 GCF_000951035.1 Colobus angolensis palliatus
TTTTTTGTATTTTTAGTAGAGACGGGGTCTCACCGTGTTAGCTAGGATGGTCTCGATCTCCTGACCTTGTGATCCACCCGCTTCAGCCTCCCAAAGTGCTGGGATTACAGGCATGAGCCACCGCGCCCAGCCTGTGGCCCACTTCTCTAGCCCTATCCCCACCATGACCTTCTTCAAACACACCATACATCAGAGACATTCGCTTTAATTGTGTGTGTGTGTGTGTGTATGCTTCTCTGAAATTGTACAATATGGTTTCAGGAATGTATCTGTTTTTATTACACAAGTTATATTTTTCTATAAGCCTCATTGAATTTTAATTTTTCTTGCTCAGTCTTGTGTATTAAGAGCAATGCATACATGCATGGCATTCTGTTACAAAAGTCTACTCCATTTTGTTTTACTGTGTTTATTCCTGGTTGCCAACAGCCTTCAAATCCTACATAAAAACTCAAGTGAATACTGGATTTCATTGTCCATTTCTCCTTTGCTTGTTACTTGGAGAGCAGTACGATCGCCTTATTGAATTTATGAATAAGGAAATGACAGCAGTCATGATCAGAGACAGCATTTCAATTCTGCAGAAACTAACACTGATGACTCAAAGAAATTCTTGATGTCATTGGATGTCTACGTGCCACTTCTTCAAAAGAATATCACATTTTTTCTCTCTCTTTCTCTGTCTGTCTTTTCTAAAATCTAGATGTTGTGGTAGATTTTCAAGAAGATGGTGATACTTTACCAGACAATGAGAGAATTTTAAAGCCAACACAGTTTGGGACCTATCTTAGACACTGCTTATGATATCCTTGGTTACATATATATTTTTAGTTATCCTTTTACATAAAGCTTTTCTTGTTTAAATGTTGTCAGAATTGTTACTTTTCTCTCTGGAAAAAAAGACATCAAATGAAATTAAAACCCATGTATATTTGGAAAAATATATTTTGATAAGGTTAGCTGCTGTCCAAAAGAAAATGCAAAATAAAATTGGCTTAAACAAGAGACAAGCTTATTTGTCTCTTAGGAAGATCTTATCTTGCTGTTCTACCAGTCTGGCACTACGTCTGAATCTCAAGCAGGAGGAATGGGTAAGGAAAGGCACAAATAGAGCCCTTGAGTCATGTTTTGAAGTTTCCAGGTAGTTCAGCTTACATTTTCTCATTCAGCACTTCTTCATTTGGCCATGCACTATGATTCAGAGAAGGCTAGTCTTTATTATAGGCAGTAGTGTGCGAGATAATAATTTGGGAGACTATTTGCTGCCACAGAGACAAACTGTTTCCTGAAAATATGATCCATCTCTGTAATTATTTGTATGGTGGTATGTTCTTTGCTTCTTTGAGTCAAACTAGTTACTCTATCCAGTATTCCTTTAAGCTTCAGAATGAGCATTTCAACTGTAGATATTTTTTGTCTGCAGCTTTTTCTTTTAAGCTATGTCAAGGATAGTTCTCTCATCATTTGCTATGCTTCTTGTCTTCACTCCTTTTCAGATGACTTATGCTCAGCATCAGTGCTGTTGGCAGCCAGAAATGTATTTTTGAGGTTTTGGATTATATTTATGTCCAAGATTCTCTAAAAATGTATTTTCTGAATTATTTTAATTTTTTTTTTTGCTTTTGTATGATATCCAAGAGGAGAAAGAGGAAATGCTAAAATATACTGAATTGTTCAAAGCAGATGTTCTTATAAGTAGTTTAATTTTTTTTCTACATAAAGTACATAAAGTAGAGGAAAATACAGATAATAGAAACAAATTTAATTCACCTTGGAAAGATGAAGTAATTAACAAAAATATATGTTGGTTCTCTTCTAGATGAAGCATATAGGTACATAGAAAATAATGTTATTTTAATTCTGGTCATAAGGGATATAGTAAATGGAAAAGAAAATGTGCTTGGGTTACAGATATTTATTTCTATACCCACCTCAAATATTAATAACTGTGTGCCTTTTGGAAGATTCTTAATTTATCATTTTTGGTTTCTGACATTTTAAAATAAACAATATTATCTTGCTTTTTTGCAGAGTTGTTATTGCCTGGTGCATTCATCTATAAATCTTCTAAAAGTCATACCGTTATTCAAGCCAGCTGTTTCAGGTCATGGAGTACAAAGAAAGACCAGTAAAGTGCATATGCGTGAGATGATTGCAGCATAAACATTGTGTACAAGAAAAATAAACCTATATGCAACATGAGGGTCTATTTCAGGGAGACTAATGTACTGCCCATTCTGTGATGGGCATCTTATTCAATTTACCCACCGCCAGGCAACTGGTTAACCCAAGATATTGTATCATCTGGAGAGCTTACTGTTGGTCTCGCTTTAGGCACGTGGACACTACATGTAGATGGATTCAAATCAGTTTTGGTGAGTCAAAGTCCAGGTTGCTGACCCCAGGCATTCTCATCACTATTGCTATGAGCACTTAGTTTATGAGCCCAACAGGAAAGTGTAGATATAGCTAAAGGGAAATATTTCCTGGTATCCTTAGAATGGGTCAACTTTCCCATCTAATTATTATAATTCTTCTTTTCTAAGTTGCATTTTGATGAAGTTTCTTTTTTTTTTTTTTGAGACGGAGTCTCGCTCTGTCGCCCAGGCTGGAGTACAGTGGCCGGATCTCAGCTCACTGCAAGCTCCGCCCCCCGGGTTCACGCCATTCTCCTGCCTCAGCCTCCCGAGTAGCTGGGACTACAGGCGCCGCCAACTCGCCCGGCTAGTTTTTTTTGTATTTTTTGGTAGAGACGGGGTTTCACCGTGTTCGCCAGGATGGTCTCGATCTCCTGACCTCGTGATCCGCCCGCCTCGGCCTCCCAAAGTGCTGGGATTACAGGCTTGAGCCACTGCGCCCGGCCTTGATGAAGTTTCTTATGGGAAACAAGTGTCTTCATACCCAAGGCTATTCAGAAATGTTTTCCCATGCACCATATTTCTTTGTCACAGTTTTTCCCTTTTCTTCTTTTCAAATCGACAACATTCAGCCAAATCAGCAACCACTGTCAGTGAATCAATAAAGATCCATTCTTCTGACTATCTCTCCTACTACACAACATTGAAAACCAGGTATACTGTTTGAAGGTGAGCATTTTCCTTAATTAACATAATAACCTTTCAGTATCACCTTCCTGGAGGTGATCCCAGAGTAACTCCATTGTAATGCTGCACCTGTGTATAGTGCCAGTGTATTGTGCAAAAACATCTGTAAACAGCCCCCATTGCTTTTCATTAGCTGCTATATATAGGGAATTCCCCTAAAAGACCATACATGTGGGTTGAGGGAGAGGGGGCAATGTAATACCATTCCGCCATAGACACTAGAAATACCATGTAATCTGCTAAGTTACATGACACAAGTATGACAACCTGGACATATTGCAAAGCGTCGTCTTGTTTTGTGACCCGCTCAAAATTGTGAGCTTTGTTTTGATTACTCAGCAAACTAGTCAGGATAGCATGCACAGATGGAGGTACATATTGCCTCCAAGTTCCAAAGAGGTCCTCTTTCTTAGTGGTTGGAGATGCCTGAAGTATGTTGTCATTCAATTTGAAAATGATTTCAAAACATTTTTCAAACCTATAATTTTTGAGGAATTTGTTTTTGATATGTATATATTTTAACAAGATGTCTATAATAGTGGTTACATCTGAATAATCAGGCCTAATCAGCATGATTATTATTGATGAAATAAATCAATATAGTATACCATTCTGGGGGAATGAAGGGATGATTATGTTTGTTCCAAATGATGTAGGATTAGACAGTTTCATAGCTAGGGCAGATAACACATATTACTAGCAAGTTCAGCTGAAAGTAAAGTGCTTTTATGGCATTTACTATAAATATAGACAAGAAAAAATATTTTCAAGATCAATGGGCACATACAAGGTGCTGGCTGAGGGATATGTTAATTTCTTCCAACTATGAAACTTCATCTATGAAAGCAGCTGCAATTGGGAGTCAACATGTAATTGAGATGATGACAATCCAGCCTTATTCTCCAAATCTATCTGGATTGTGTATGACCCGAATAGGCAAGATGAATAACAATGTAGCATGAATCAATATCCTTGCATTTTTCAAGTCTTTCAGAGTGGCACAAATCTCTACAGTTCTCTCATGATTTATTTTGAAGTACTCTATTGGTAGACAGAGCCAATTCTAGTGGCTTTCAATTGACCTTTCTTATTATAAGAGCCCAGGTAATGAATGTGGGAACTCTGCCAGTGGCTAAGTATGACTATTCCAATTATAGGAAATAACCACGAGGGATGTTTATCTCACTAAGCTCTTTGTGAAAAGGACACAAGCCAAAACTCCATTGCTCATTTGACCTCCATAACATCCAATCTTGGTGAACAGCAAAATGGCATTTCAGGTCTCAAGCATTAAGGTCATTTCAGAGACAGAGTTCAGTAACCCCATAAGTATCTAATCATTTCCTCTTTTCCATTGCAAAATCACCGCGGTAAATGGCCACAGGTAATTTGGAGGAAAGTAGAAAGAAATTTTGAGTAGTCATTTTTGGATATACAGAAGGATTCTTCCTTGAATGAACCTTGCCTCTTATTCGATCAAAAGACTGTGGGTTGAACCCACTGAAGTCTGGGAATTGGTACAGGGGTTGTGATTTTGTATTATAGTGATTTAAATAATTTCATTCAACAAATCTGGAGTTGAATTACTCATACAAGCTTAGTAGGATATCCATATATTTCATTTTAGAGATGCAGTAATCAACTGGTCAATGCCAAAAATCTCTGCAGGTCAGACTATTCTGATTGCTGTGTTGGCTCTGTCACTGATTATGGCAATCATGCATCTTTTCTCTTTGGCAATTAAGAGTCACAATTTACACCAGATCCCTTTACTCCCTTGAGGATTAGGAGAGCTCAGTTTAATAGAAGTAGTTCTATCATTCCTGGCTTGTAAAGAATAGTCATCACAGGACTTTTAAAACATAGAGAGATTCCACTCATAAATGTATTTCTCTAAACTTATGAAGGACTGTCCTTTATAACTTCCATAAGATGCAGTTCGTTTTATATGATAAATCTACTAATGCATTCCAATCTCCATCAACATTTGGATGTCTTCATCTGCAGGCATTCATTATGCCTTCTGCATAATAAAGAAGTTCTGGTATTTCCCCTTCATTTAGTGTAATGCACATTGAGGCCCAGATCAATCTACCAATAAAAATATTATAGCCACTCACATCTAATTGAATTAAGACATTGCCTGTTTGTATCTATTGAATATTGATATAAATATTGAATGTGAAATACTTATTTATGGAGTCTCGGGTCAGCCTGATCAAACAAAGTATTTGTTAACCCTGTTCTAAGAACTTTAGTATTAATTAACAATATATGATCCCCAAGTTTCTATATAAATTTTTTTAAATCATGTAATTTTTTTGTGTGTATCACACCTTTCCATGGATCATACTGGGTACCTTATTTTCTGGGATTTCTTGAGACCTAAGTCTAGTTATATATTGAGGAATAATAAGGGATAAAGTGGTACATCTTAGAAGGATCAGCATTTCCTTGTAATAGCAGGACCACGGGGGAGCACACCGAAGTTTCTTCAGGCAAAAGTAGGCAAAGTCTTCAGACAGAGATGAAAAGGTCCTTCCACTGGTAAAGGGGATTCAACAAAATTTTACGGATTCAAGATCTGAAAATATATGACTTTTACAATTTTCAGTGTCCTATTCCTTCCTAAACATTGACTTTTTATCCCTACATAACAAGGATCTTCCTTTCTCCAATTTACAATGTTACATCTTCTTCACTTCCTCACTTCCTTCCGGAGCCCTCATGGACAACATCTTGCAAGTCTAAGTTTCTACTAACAGTCTCTTCAAGTAAATTTAGCATTTCTCACTTAGACTCTTGAAAATCATTTTAGCCTCTGCTCACAGACTAATTCCAAAGCCTTTCCTACATGTATAGGCATTTATTATAGCAACACCCCCACTTCCAGGTAACACGAACTCTACTAATTTTCTATTGTTTCCTAACAAATTACCACAATGTTAGTGGCTTAATGCAATAACAATTTATTATCAAAAAGTTTCTGTGGGTCCAGGACTCTGGGCACAGATTATCTGGGTCCTTTGCTCAGGGTCTCATCAGGCTGAAATCAAGGTCTCAGTTGGGCCCACATTCTCATCTGAGGACTGGAGCCTTCTCCTAAACCTATTTGGATTGTCAAAATTAACTTCACTGTGGTTGTAGACCTGAGCTTCCCAATTTTCTGCTGGCTGTCAGCCAGGAGCTGTAGCTGTTTCCAGTTTTCAGTTCCCTGCTCTGTGACCCTCTCTACAAGATTGCAGTTTGCTTGTTCAAGGTCAGTAGGCAAAATGTCTATGTTTCACCTTCTTTTAGGGAATCATCAAATTAGGCCAAGCCCACCAGTATAATCTACTTTTGATTGCTTAAAAGTCTATCTGTCGTGGGAATGATATCTCATCACAGTTACAACTTCTGCACACCTATCGGGAGAGGAGGCTATACGAGTTTTGAACGCCGGGGGCAGGAATTTGAGGGATTGTCTTTGAATTTTGCTTATGGCACCAAATGAATTCAGAAAACATCAACCCAATAGATGTGGATGAGAACAAGGACAAACTCAAGCTTGAAAATACAAACAAAAAATTTTGGGGACAAAATAAAATCTGTGCCTCTATCTCACTGTCTGCAACTATGGCTGTGGAGGCTCTGCAGGAGAGGTCAATATCTGCTGCCGTGTAGCTCTACATACACCTGGCCCAGCATCAGAGAAGATGAAGGAATAGGTATGGTGGGAGCTGGAGTTGCTGCAGGTTCAGCTGATGCCCCACTTCAACAAGGTGACCAAACACATTAGTGACAACATGTGCAAGCTACCATAGTGGATAACACCCTCCTTCAATATTCGCAGTAGAAAAATTAGACTGCCTTTATTTCTACCTCAAAGTCTCAAAAAAATTTGGCTGCTGGTCAACATTAACCAGGGGCCATATGGTAAAAAAAAATTCCAAGGATTGTGGCTGCAGCTTAGCAAAATTGACATAATAATTAACAATCACAATTAATAAGACAGGAAAATAACTAAAGGGAGCCTATCCCAGGTAGTGGCTTTTAGTATCAAGGTGTGAATAATAAGTTCCCCTGTAACACTAGATGTCTAATAATTTATGACTTCTCAACAAAGAAACATATTTCCTATTATTTACAGAATTCAATATAGCCTGTACAGCAGAAAGATAGATTTTTTTAAAACCAGAATTGTGACTTTAGAGAGGATGGTATACTCATGAACTTCTAGATGTTTTCCAGCTCTAAGAATCAAATTTATTATTTGTTGTAGCAAAAAGTGGTATCTCACTATATCTAAGTTTATCTGAAGAAAACTCAAAACTATCTCATGAAGTTATCATTTTATTTTATACCAATGTATTCATGTATTATTAGTGTTAATAAATTCAATTTGACAACCATTTTTTTTTACATGGTATGTTCTATGTATCAGTTATTTTGTTAAATCTGGGGGACTCTATAACACAGAAGATGCACCCATGATCTCAATATGTAATTTTTTAAAAAATCCTAATCAATTTGAACACTGAGAAAGCACAATATTCTAATTTGAAAAGATTCATATAAAATTGTGTTGCTGATCTTTCTTAAAACATCACATTCCATTAGACAGAAAGATACGTAAATATTTCCAGACATTGTATTTCAAAATATTTTCGTAAGATCAGATATGTAAATCATAGGCATTTTGAGTCTTCATTAGCTATCTCACTTTTCAAGGAAGAAAGACTGTTTATTGGCTTAAAAATGTAGTTTTGCAGGTCATTTTACTAACATAAAGTCAATTTTCATAATTCAATGTTTTGTAATTCTTTGTGTATATATGCATATTTGCATATGATACAATGTGTGTGCATATATATGTTTTCATATAACAAATTCTGTGGCATATAAGAATCAGTTACAGAAAGTCATGCTAGAGGCAATTAATACTTTGATTATAAAAATTCAAGGTCCAGGTATTCTATGCCAGTACTTGATGCTTTGGTTAATTAATATGTATATAGAACAGAATTTGTCTGTTAGTGTGAGTGTGTTTTCACGTTTAAAGGGAATTTTAATATTTAAATGGAGTCCTGGTGAAAACTATGGAAAATTTCTATGAATGCTGTAAATAAGCTAGGCGGCAAAAGCTGTGAAAATGAATAAAGTACTTATACTTGTATATCAGCTATTATGGTCTTTGGTGTGAGATCTTCCTGTACCACTATTGCAAATAATAGGTAGGGTGAATTGTGGAAAGCAAATCTAATGTGATTAGGCTAAAAAACTAAAAGTGAGATTAGCCAGACAATTTAAGCAGATATTAATGCTGATGAAACAACACAAGGTGAAATTCTCAGAAAATCAGCTCCACTGCTTTGCTTTTTAAAGTCAGATTCCTACAAGGAACTCCTAAATTATTAGAAAGAAAGGCTGTGATAAATATATTTACCTGTTCCAGGAAATAATTTGCCTGTCTGTAACGAAAGTTTGCAGACTTCTCAGAATAAAAGTATTCAGGAAAAATGAGTACTCTTAACCCTTCATGAATACAACCTGAACGTCACAAATTTTATATACTTTCCTTCTTTAGAGATTTTAAAAAAATTTTTTTCTAGTTATGTGTTTGCTAACATACCTTCTTTTTGTCAACATGTTTGTGTTTCTCTTTTGTAGGGAACATGTTGACTCATATTTTGGATCCCATATTCTTTTGATTTTTCCCATTTTCACCCAGACTTAAAGCAGTGATCAGAATACACCAGAAACTTAATAAATATTTCAATGAATTGAACATTGGCAGCCATGTTTTTTGTATTTGTGACAAACTATGTAGTTTCTAGCCTCAGCATCTATATACATATGAGAACAAATAATTGACTTTAACTTTACCCTCTACAAATCATTTAAATAATGAAACTTCTCAAAGACTGTTAATCAAAGTACATGGAGAAGAGTCATACATATTCATGAGTTGTTTAATATTGTTGTTAATAATTGCAGTACTCATTTTATATAAAAATTCAATCTTTTTTTTTCTACGTATCATTTGGTAAAGCTCTTTACTAAACAGAATGTAAATGATTATCAATTCTTTCTTGCTTTGATATACAGTCTGTGCCTCAAAGAAGATAAACCAAAGCATGCATACATCCTGAAAGCTGTGATGTTTGCAGAAATGATATGAATTTGAAAAATCACGCAGATAGAATTATTCAAATAACTTGGGTTCTTCCTATTTCCTGAACTTTTTTCACTTGTAAGTCTTTGTAAATTCTACAAATTCTTTGAATTGTCCCCAGTTATTCACAAGCTATGCATGAATACCCATGTATCCAGACTGAATACTGTAATTATCAGGACTGATTTTTATTGTGAAGTTATAACCACTTCATCTCTTCCTAATGTGAATCAGCCCTATAAGAAATGTTATGTGCTTTATAAATGATAATTAGGTAAATATGAAAAAAATGAGAATAACTTTTAAGGGGAAGATGTAATAGTTTTCTGGCTTAGCAAATTAGAAAGGTTGCTGCTTACAGTTGAATGTTGATTGAAGGTGTCTTTCTTAAAAAAACTAAAGTATTTTAAGTCATTGTTGCTTTCTGAATCAAAATTGAGTTGCTAAACTTTTAAAAGACAAGGTCTTAACCTCTTCCTATCCTAGACTTATGTATATGAGTGTTTGTATGTAGCCATCTGTATAAATATATGCTTGAAAAGTAAGAAATACGAAGGAATACAGAGTAGTTAAATTAACATGGAGAAGAAACTGTGTAAGATGTTTTGTAAAATCAAAAAGAAAAAGGTTTTTGGAGAAAAATTTCTAATTTCAGCATGAAGATTATGTTCTCTTCCTTCTGAAATTACATAATATTACCTGGTCCATCAATGGTGCCTCATGTCTGATAAATATTATGTGTTTCTAATCTAGTAATATTGCTCCAGAGAGTGAATATTTTCACTGCTGGCATAAATAAAGTTATGCTACAGAAAAGATAGCATTTTTTGGATCATCTTACTAAAGTTAAGATATCATGTATCTCTTGAAACCACGTCTCTACTAAAAATACAAAAATTAGCTGGGCATAGTGGGATGCACCTGTAGTCCTAGCTACTTGGGAGGCTGAGGCAGGAGAATCACTTGAACCCTGGATGCAGAGTTTGCAGTGAGTGGACGTCAATCACTGCACTCCAGCCTGATGACAGAATAAGACTCCATCTCAGAAAAAAATAAATAAATAAAAAGATGATATGTATCCAAAAATCAGTCATCACAGGACAATCAGGAAACAAACAGTAATTTGCTTACTATATAATTAGATTTGACTTCAGATAAATCTTAATTGAAGCCATAGTCACTAATGTATATGCTTAAAGTAGATATTTTTCCTGGGTTTTGGATTAGCCTGGTTTTGGATTAGGTAACATTCAAATCCTCTGAAAACAAAGCGAAACAATAATAACAATGACAAATAGGACATAATCACATGAAAACAAACAAAATTTTAAAAGTGAAAATTTTCATAAAAATTACAACTCTCAAAAGAGAATTACATCTTGCATTATTTTGGTAGTGATATTTCCCTAATTCTTTGAGTAAATTTTCCTTTATTGACATGAATGGCTTTGTGGAGATTATCCAAATCCATGCGCTTTCTAATGAAAGGTGGTTGTATTTGCTAAAAATAAAGATATTACCCTGATTCAGTTAAGCAATTTGCATATATCCATTTAAAGTTCTACTATGTTTTTCATCTAAAAGAAATATGTTTAGTCAATATATTTCAATTTATCTAACATAATTATGAACTTAAGTTTTCTGCCAATCCTAGAGAATCTCCTATTTAAGAAATCACATAGGTGGATATCTTGATATAGAAAATGAAGACATGTCATTACTAAAGCTACAATTAGGCTACTTTAAAAAAAAAAAAAAAGTCTGATTTCACATGAAACTACAGCATACAAGATTCAGCCACCCATTATATAAAACCATGGCTTTGATGATGTCTGTCTCTGTTGAGTTTAGTTAAACAAAACAGTAAAGAGAGTATTCTTCAAAAAGTAGAACATCAATTAGAGGCGTATCTCAGTTTATTGTGCTTCATGCTATTGTACTACACAGACATTGAGCTTTTTACAAATTGAAGATTCGTGGCAACCCTGTGTTGAGCAACTTTATCAGTGCCATTTTTCCAATTGCATGTTCTCAATTCATGTCTTTGTGTCACATTTTGGTAATTCTTGCAGTGTTTCAAACTTTATTATTATCATTATGTCTGTCATGTAATTAGTGATCTTTGATGTACTATTGTCACTGTTTTGGACCACTACAAAGTGTGTTCATATATGATGGCAAACTTAATGGATATACAGATCACTTAATGATTTGTATGTACTGACTGCTCTACTGATCACTGGTTCCCACTTCTCTCTCCCTCTCCTCAGGCTTCCCTATTCTTTGAGATGTACATTATTAAAATTCTGCTAATCAGTAACCCTACAATGACCTTTAAGTGTTCAAGTAAAACAAAGTGTCACACATCCCTCACTTTAAACCAAAAGCTAGAAATAATTAAGCTCACTGAGGAAATCTTAGGGTGAAAGCTAGGTCTCATGTGCCAAACAGCCAAGTTGTGAATGCAAAAGATAAGTTCTTGAAGGAAATTAAGAGTGCTGCTCCAGTGAACACAAGAATGAAAAGAATGCAAAAACAGCCTTATTGCTCTTATGGAGAAAGTTTGAGCAAGATAGAAGATCAAGTCAGCCCCAACATTGCCTTAAATCAAAGCTTCATCTAGAGCAAGGGCTTATCTCTCTTCATTCAATTCTATGAGGGCAGAGAGAATTAAGAAAGCCACAGAAGAAAAATTTGAAAATAGAAGAGGGTGGGTTGGGAGGTGTAAGAAAATAAGCCATCTCCATGACATAAAAGTTGAAGCTGTAAATGCTGATGTAGATGCCATAGCAAGTTATCCAGAACATCTACCCAAGATAATTGGTGAAGGTGGCTACGTTTAACAACAGATTGTCAATATAGACAAAACAGCCTTCTTTTGGAAATAGATGCCATCTAGAACTTTCAGAGCTAGATAGACAAAGTCAATACCTGACTTCAAAGCTTCAATGGGCAGATTGATTCTCTCATTGGGAGCTATTGCAGCTGGTGACTTTAATTTCAAGTCAATGTTCATTTACTATTGTGAAAATCCGGGAACTTTTAAGAATTGTGTGAAATCTACTCTGCCTATGTTCTATAAATGGAACAACAAAGCCTGAAAAACATCTTATTTATTTAGATCACAGTTTACTGAATACTTTAAGCCTACTGTTGAGACCTACTGCTAAGAAAAAAAAATTCCTTTCAAAATATTATTGTGAATCAATAATGTACCTGGCCATCCAGGAGCTCTGATGGAGACATACAAGGAGATTAATGTTGTTTTCATGCCTGCTAACACAATTTCCATTCTGCAGTCCATGGATCAAAGAGTAATGTTGACTTTCAAGTCTTATAATTTAGGAAACATTTCAGAAGACTCATGACACTTCGTGCAGACTACCAGACTCTTCTCTATTGTTTTCTAATGAAGGATAGAAATATTTTTCTCATTATCTTTTATCTTTTCTAATCTATCATTGCTGAAATCTACATTCTAATGTCAATTGCTTAATGTCTTTACTAAGTTAAAGTGCTATTTTTCCCCCTTTCTTGTTTTGAGCAGGAATGACTTTCAAGTGTACTGCGATTTAAATTCTTCAAAATTAAATTAAATAACAATTAATAAACTACAATTCAGTTAGGGAGTTATTATTATAACACCTAAAGCAATTAATTGCATGCACTTGTTTTAATAGCCAACTGCCAAATGAGACAATGTCCTATATGCATCTTTATACTTCAGAGCTGAGTCTATTCTAGACACTTAGTTAACCATAGTTTATTTGAATGTGTCTTAACATTGTTCCCTTCTCGCGTTTTTTGCTAGGAAACAGTTCACACTATAAAATAAATTTTAATAAATTGCTATGTGCTATTTAAGGTATATTATTTCAATAGTTATTTCATATCTTTTTTTAATTATACTTTAAGTTCTAGGGTACATGTGTACAACGTGCAGGTTTGTTACATATGTATACATGTGCCATATTGGTGTGCTGCACCCATTAACTCATCATTTACATTAGGTATATCGACTAATGCTATCCCTCTCCCCTACTCCCTCCCCACAATAGGACCTGGTGTGTGATTGCTCCCCTTGACTTAGGATTGTCTTGGCAATGCGGGCTCTTTTTTGGTTCCATATGAACTTTAAAGCAGTTTTTTCCAATTCTGTGAAGAAACTCATTGGTAGCTTAATGGGGATGGCATTGAATCTATAAATTACCTTGGGCAGTATGGCCATTTTCACAATATTGATTCTTCCTATCCATGAGCATGGTATGTTCTTCCATTTTTTGTGTCCTCTTTTATTTCACTGAGCAGTGGTTTGTAGTTCTCCTTGACGAGATCCTTTACATCCCTTGTAAGTTAGATTCCTAGATGTTTTATTCTCTTTGAAGCTATTGTGAATGAGAGTTCATTCATGATTTGGCTCTCTGTTTGTCTGTTACTAGTGTATAAGAATTATTTCATATCTTTTAAAACATATTGACCTAATTCCTACCCTATACTGAAATAAGAGTTTGGGATGTAATCCCGGCATTAAATTATCATACATAGAGGCATACTTCAAAAATTAATCCACTAATTAATAACATTTATATGTTAAAAATAAAAAATCCATCCCAAATATATTTTTATCTAAAAAGTCTTAACTAACCTTTCAGCACTCAGAAATTCACTTTTTTTCACTTTTAAATTTCTAATGTATTTACAAATATTAGGTCGCCAGACTTAGTAAATAAAAATACAGGACACCCAATTAAATTTTAATTTCAGATAACAATATATTCTTTTGTTTTGTTTTGATTTAGTTTGTTTAGTTTTCTGTTCCTACTGTAACAATCACTACACATATAGGGGCTTAAAATAATACGGCCTTTTGGGCTGGGCGCGGTGGCTCAAGCCTGTAATCCCAGCACTTTGGGAGGCCGAGACGGGCGGATCACGAGGTCAGGAGATCAAGACCATCCTGGCTAACATGGTGAAACCCCGTCTCTACTAAAAAATACAAAAAACTAGCCGGGCGAGGTGGCGGGCGCCTGTAGTCCCAGCTACTTGGGAGGCTGAGGCAGGAGAATGGCATAAACCCGGGAGACGGAGCTTGCAGCTTTTTACCCTTACACTGTTGGATGTTAGAAGTCCAAAATGTTTCTCAGTGCACTAAAACAAGGATATCAGCCGGGTTATGTCCCTTCTGGAAGCTGCAGAAGAAAATCTGTTTCCTTGCCCCTTCCAGATCCTACAGGTTGCTCACATTCTGTGGTTGTTGACCTCCCCTACTTTCAGAGCCACTTTGGCAGTTTGAGATGTAGCGTCACACCAAATTTACTTTCATAGTCACAAGTCCCTTGTAATAGTAAAGACGCAAATTTGGGACATTGTACACACACAATCACACACATTATATATAATCACATATATTTTTATATATATGTATTTATATGCATCTTCATATACATACCTATGAAATACATGCCGCAAAACACAAATTTCTATTCTAATATAATATTTAGTTTAGAAGATTAAAGATTGTATCTTGGAGGAAAAACAATCTATGGTACTGGTTGAGGTCTGAATCAAATATGCATTTTATTTATATTAAACAATACATAGCTCCATGTGTCTTCATTTTCTATTCTATTATGCTCTGAGTGAATTAGAAATACATCTGTCTTTGGATACTCCTGTTTTGTTCTCATTGATTACTGATCATTTATTTATCTTTAGAAACAGGGAATGGAATTGCTGCCTCTGGAAGCCATGACCTAGTTCAGCAGTAGAAGTGCTTGATGATGTACAATGGAATTACTCTAGGAGTCTTAAGAAGTGTACATAAAGGGTAAAAATAGCTAAAAGGGTTGAGTACCTATAATGTATTCATTACTAAATATATGTTTGTTTGTTTGTTTTTCTCATGTAATTCCAACAAGAGCCCAATAAGACATTATTTATGCTCCATTTTCCAGAAGACAATCTTGGAACACTAAGTAGTTAACCGAAGGTCACAAAGAGCTCAGATTCAAAGTTCCTTACCACTAAGCCACCTGTAAGTCACAGTTTGTCCAAGGAGTGCCTGGAATTGCATGCATTACAACACGACCTTTTCTCTAGAAATTTACCAAGGAAAACCTGACTGACAGTATCACCTTTGGCCCATATAACTCAGATTTGAAGGATCATTGCTGTCAATATGGCCTCTAGAATTCAGATTTGAAGAATTATTGTTGTCAATATGTACATTAACATGCTATTTTCTTTACAAGGTTAATTTGATGCGCTGCTGGGCATATTGTAGAATCACTCTGAGGTTCCTCAAGGTCATAGAATTAGAAGTACTGACTGTTCATTAGCTATTTCTTTATATATACATATATATATGTATAAACATACACACACATATAAAATTAAAATCGTCTAGATTCAACAAACTTCTAATGTATTCTATTTCCTATTTTGAACTTGAAATTGTACATTGTATTCTATTTTAATAACAAATAAAATTTTAATTGGTTTCTCTAATAATAAAAATAGAAAGGTATGAATAAAAAATTATTCTTTGACTTATCAAAGTTATTAAGTTCATTAATGGTAGGTTATTTATTGGTACAACACTTATAATCTGTACGTGGTCCTTCTATCATTTCTCTGAGTATTTAAGTGTAGAAATGCCTTACTTAAAATGCAAGAAGTTTCCAGTAAGTTTCCAGGCTCTAGAAATAAATTATTTACGTTAACAAACTGGAAGGAGTTCATTTGCTTTAATATTTATAAGGGAGATCAATGAGACATACAATGCAATATCACTAAGCTCTAAAACTACTATAAAACATAGATTCAATTAATGGAATGTTAACCAAAGAATAGTCAGCAATTCATAAATAAGTAATTGTTATAAATGCCCAGATTTCAAAGAGTACCCTGGTGAAGCCAGCTGTTGAGCCATGTATTCTACTACCTCCATCCATTAAAAAATGTAATTGTAAGGAAAATTAGATGCTGTCTTGCTCACAGTAGAATACATATTTTAAAGCTATATTGGTTTTAAGCCTTTGAAGATAAGAAGAAGAAAGTTCATTAAACTATTACCTTTGAGGTGCCTGAAATATTGAATAACCTCAGAATGATTCTGTTTGAAGAAGTTTAATTGGCATGAGCTTTGCCATGCCTTTTAAATAAAATATTTTGTAAGATACTCATAATAATATTAACTACCAAAGCATGTACACAATACATAAATAAAATTGAAAATTTGCATTGGCTTACAACTTGGGAATAAAAATTGTTGTTAAAAACATCTGAATTAAATGAAATTAAAGCCTAAGGTATTTGGAAATATGAGAAACCCAATATACCTCATGTAAACCTCAATATTACTGTGCAGAAAAAAAGTTCATATTTTTCTTTCAACATGAGATGTAACTTAGAAATGTATCAAGCATTTATGAGCAGATAATTAGAATTTTTCAAAAATCAAAGGAAGTAAAAGCACTTTTTCTAAAGATATTTATGTATTTATTTATTCATTTATTTTTTTGAGATGGCATTTCAGTCTTGTTGCCCAGGCTTGTGTATAATGGCATGATTTCGGCTCACCGCAAACTCCACCTCCTGGGTTCAAGCAATTCTCCTGCCTCAACCTACCCAGGAGCTGGGATTTCAGGCATGTGCCACCACACCTGGCTAATTTTGTATTTTTAGTAGAGATGGAGTTTCTCCATGTTGGTCAGGCTGGTCTCGAATTCCCAGCTTCAGGTGATCCTCCCACCTCGCCCTCCCGAAGTGCTGGGATTACAGGCATGAGCCACTGCACCCAGCCAAGATATTTATTTTAAAATGATATAGGAATAAACCTATAATTAATATTTGTCTAATTTGCGTGCAGCAACTTTGTAAAACAGGAAGACAATCGCCTAGCTGTTCATTTAAGGGCTTGCAGTTATTTAACCAAGGACAATTATTTATCTTCTTATAGTTGCCATTCAACAATCACTTAACAATTGACAGTTTTAAATTCATTGACTAAAATACTATTTTAGAAAATTGCAAATGAATTAACTCATACATTGAAGTGCATGTATCAGTCAATGTATAAGCTTTATCAAATGCTTTGATCTTGATAACAATGAGAATTCTTGAAGTAGTTTATGAAATGTTCATGAATTCTTGGATGAAGCCCAAAATAACTTATCTGACGATATATTTGGAGATTTTTATGCAGTTAGTATCACATGGGCTTTTGCAAAATTATTGTCATTTTTTTTCAAATACCACAAATAAATGTTGAATATAATAATTATGTATAGTATTCAGGTATGAGTCATACATTTTTAAAATTCAGTGAGAAATGCTACATCTATAACCTTCAATACTAGGCCCTAGCAAAAGTTATCTTCCTCTTTGAAACTAAGATTTCAAAAAAAATAGACTTTTTGTTGTCTCTTTTTATTTCAAAGTATATCACTATTAGGAATTTATTTTTGTTATTGTTGTTGTTGATAATCATTACTGACCCTATATGCAAGGGGCTAACCTATTTTAAGTGTCTTACTGACTTACAAAGGGTCAATGATGGTTATCTTAAATCATGAGGCAAATTACTTTTGATTTTATAGATGTTGAATTATTCAAGATATTTTTAGTTAAAAAAAAAAAAAAGTTGATAGCTAATAAAGTATGTACCAATGTACTAGAGATAATTTTAACTACACAGTTCCCCAAAATAAAGATATTGGCAGGCGTGTGAAAGCACTGATTAAATTGCCTATATTTATTCCAATGGAGGCATATAAAATGATAAATTCTGTTTACATATGAAAATATGCTGGAAATGATTGAAATAAAAAGTAAAACAAAGGATACTTCACTTAAAAAGATTCACTGAGGAAACTTTGTTTTTATCCTTATTCAATTGCTTCGCATTGACTATTCCTACACACCAGAAGGCCGTATGCTCTCAACACATCTGTTATTTCCTAATATCAGCACCAGGGAGACTCTGTGTATTCAAAGCTTTCATGTTGCACTATAAGAATTACAGGTTTGTTATTTATTTATCGTTCATTTGCATCTCTATCATCATTTCACAATCATGACTAGCAACATTTTGGTTGGAATGACAAAGAATGCACTGGAGGTTTTGAAATTACTACAATAAGAAAAACAAGGCTAGATAGACACAGATGTTTTAGCAAGAGGTAGCATATATTTGTTTAAGTAAAGTGGCTAAGTAAAAAGTGTTTTATTTATTTTTTTGGTTCTCCTAAAATCGACTTGAAGTCTCATGCAATGAGAAGTAAGAATAACTTGTAGTTTCCTTGGGATTTTGAAATTTGATCAAGTTGGAAGAAAAAATTCCTTCAACCTGAAGTTAGCAAAGAAGAATGACCAGTCAACAAGAATTAGAAAAGAAACTCAAGAAGAGCAACAAAATCAATTGTATTAGTCTGTTTTCATGCTGTTGATAAAGACTTACTCAAGACTGGGTAATTTATAAAGAAATAGAAGTTTAATGGACTCACAGTTCCACGTGGCTGGGGAAGCCTCACAATCATGGTGGAAGCATGTCTTACATGGCGACAAGCAAAAAGAGAATGAGAGCCGTTTAAAAGGGTTTCCCTTTATAAAACCATCAGGTCTCATGAGACTTATTCACTACTAGGAGAACAGCATGGGTGAAACCACCCCCATGATTCAATTATCTCCTACCAGGTCCCTCCTAAAACATGTGAGAATTATGGGGGCTATAAGGCAAAATGAGATTTGGGCGGGGACGCAGCCAAACCATGTCACCAATACATAAGAGAAGACGATACAATGAGAATAATAGAATACATGAAATCTTCCATGGAAAAATTTGATTCTCATACTGTGCATAACACTTAAGAGAGTTCACAAATGCATTGTTACTTTAGGCAAAATAAGTTAATATAAGGTAACAAAATCACTTCCTAGACAGAGCTTCTCTTAGCAATTAAATATCTGAATGTATTTTTCAGGTTGATGCTTAAAGTTACAAATATCTTTTTTAATTTTTAATTATTATGGGTACCAAATCAGTGTATACATTTATGAGGTGCATGTGATGGATGAAGAAAAAATTACAGAGATAGTAACAAAAAACCCGGTGGAATAGTCTAATCCATTCAATTATTATGTATTCTTTTTTAAAATAAAAAAAGTTATTCACATACACATACACACATTTACATATACACACAGATATTATATGTTATATATACACAGATTATATATAATATCAAGAGTCAAAATAACATTCTTGTATGACTAAGAAGTTAACTGATAATATATTCTTTTTTATTAAAAATATTTTCCATGATTTATGGTGAAGAACTCTGAAGATAAATTATGTATTATAGGCATCTATACAAATTTAAAACCACTTGATGTAATGACATTTGTCCCCACTTTAAATTACCTCTGTTATCAAATTTTATCATATGGTTGGCTATCTGAAGTGAGTGAAATAGTATAAATTATTTTAATTCCAAAAATAGAAAAAAAGATTTTTCACTTTCAGATTTGGACTAGAAACTAGGGAGGTCTCATTTTCTAGGGGCATGAGCTTTCAAGCTACTGCCAAAAGATCCATTTTCAAAATTAAATTTGGTAGTCAAACAACATGCTAAAAATTCATTGTTACAGGATTTAAGCTTTCTTTGTATTTTGTTTTGTTATGAAGGGCTTACACTTTTAATAGAGAAAGTTTAAAACTTGTTTACAAAACCAGTTCAAACCTATCATGGCTTAATATAGGAAGTTTGTTTTTTTGTTTGTTTGTTTTTGAGATGGAGTTTTGCTCTGTTGCCAGGCTGGAGTGTAGTGGTGTGGTATCTGCTCACTGCAACCTCAGCTTCCCGGGTTCAAGCGATCCTCCTGCCTCAGCCTCCCGAGTAGCTGGGACTACAGGCACACGCCACCATGCTCGGCTAAGTTTTTGTATTTTAATAGACACGGGATTTCACCACATTGGCCACCATGGTCTCGATCTCATGACCTCGTGATCCATCCCCCTTGGCCTCCCAAAGTGCTGGGATTACAGGTGTAAGCCTTCATTGCTGAAAGTATTATTTATTATCAGATGCAATGACCCTAAGAAAAAGGTTCATGTAATGTATTCTTGTATTTGGTATTAGTCCTATTTTTCTCATGAAAAGTCTTAGAGAATTAACAATGAGAAGACAGCAAGTATTTTGCCATTTATCATAGTCTCCCTTATGCATGACTTCAGTAAATCTCCAAGTTAAATGTAAAATTTGATTGCACTAACAATTATCTTTCATTACTGTTCAAAGGATTTATCCTGCATCTTTTGGTTTGGTATTTGATATCTTCTATAAATCTAACTTATTAAATAGACAAAGATATAAAGATATACAGAGTTGTGTGTGTGTGTGTGTGTATATATGTATATACACATATATACATATATACACACATATACATATATATGTGTGTATATATATACACACATATTTATAGAAAGACTATATTTTAATAATTTGGAGATGCATAATATAATGAGTTGTTGTGTTCAATCACAAATAATTGAATACATGCAAAACAAAAATTTCCCCAGAGAACTCATTATGCTGTGTGTATGGAGCAGTTCATAAAAGATATAATAAAGCATTGATATTTAAGCTGCATTCTGACAGCACTTTGACCACAGCATGATTTTATTTTTAAATTATAGTCCAATATTGGTAATACTTAAGATAAAATGAAAATGAGACAGTTTGAAGTGTGGGAGATAAGACTGGGTCAGGGAACATATTTTGAAAAGTCTTATAGATACTTTAGGAAATTTGAATTTTATTCTATACATTAGTACTTAGAAAATATTACTTTTTCATAACACAAAAATCATGCATATTTTCCCAGAATGTCTAGCAATACAGAAGTTGTAAATAAATGTTAACTTTTGTATTTCCCTTTCTATAGAATGACAGATTTGAAAAATCTAAAAAAAATTTCGTCAAACTAAACTTCTAATAGGAAATATAATAAACTTAAGAATAATTGCTTTGAGAATTAAATATAAGGTAAATCACAGGGTTCAAAGAGGAGGAGATAGCATGATTCCACAGTGATAAGCTAGTCAGGAACACGTAGCTCTGTGTATGAAAAACCTGTCATGATTCAGAAAGCAAGACATTAAAACTGTTCAAGATACACAACTGGAAACCTGCCTTTTAACAAAAGCCAAGACTTCATGAAAAACATGGGTGATAACAAAAATAAAATTAATAACAGGAAAAGAAAAGCAACTAAATTTCTTGATTGTGAAAGAAACAAAGAAAGAAAGAAAATGAAGGAAACAAAGGAGGAATGGAGAGGTTGGAGGGAGGAAGAAAGAACAAGAAAACAAGCCTCCCTTGACATTGTATAGGAGGAGACCAATTAGCAATTCAAAAAGTAGTTCAGTGTGAATAAGCTTTTTGTTGTTAATAATATTCTTTATTTTTCAAGATTAAAAGATATTCGTGTATATCACATTTTCTTTATTCATTCATCCTGTGATGAACACTTAGGTTGATTCCACATCTTGACTATTGTGACTAATACTGCAATGAACATGGGAGTGCAGATATTTCTTCATGAAATTGATTTCACTTCTTTTAGACATATACCCAGAAGAGGGATTGCTGTATCATGTGGTAGTTCTATTTTAATTTATTGGGGAGCCTCAATACTGTTTTCCATAAGGGCTGTACTAATATACATTATCACCAACAGTATACAAGGCTTGCCTTTTTGCTCACCTCTTTGCCAACACTTGTTATCTTTTGTCTTTTGATAATAGTTATTCTAACAGATATGAGCTGATATTTCATTGTGGTTTTGATATGCATTTCTCTGATTATTACTGATGTTGAACATATTTTCATATAATTGTTGGCCAGTTGTATGTCTGAGTAATATCTATTCAGGTCCTTTTTGCATTTCTTAATCAGGTTATTCATTTTTTGCTATTGAGTAGTATGAGTTCCTTGTATATTTTGGCTATTAACCCCTTATGAGAGTATGGTTTGCAAATATTTTCTTCTATTCCATTGGTTGTTTTATCACTCTGTTTTCTTTATTGTGTAGAAGCTTTTTAGTTTGCTGCAATCTTATCTATTTTTACCTTTGTTACCTGTATTTTGGAGTTGTATCCAAAATATCATTGCCCAGACCAATGACAAAAAATTTTCCCCTATGTTTTCTTCCGGTTGTTTTACAGTTTCTGGTCTTATGTTTAAGGCTTCAATCAATTTTTTATTGATTACTGTATATGGTGTGAAAAAAAGTTCTAATTTCATTTTTCTATAAGTAGATATCCAGTCTTCCTTTATATATATATGTATATACATATACATATTTTGTATACATATATGTGTATACAAAAGTAATATATTTTATTATACTTATGTTCTAGGGTACATGTGCACAACATGTAAATTTGTTACATATGCATACATGTGCCATGTTGGTGTGCTGCACCCATTAACTCGTCATTTACATTAGGTATATCTCCTAATGCTATCCCTCCCCCCTCTCCCCACCCCACGACGGGCCCCAGTGTGTGATGTTCCCCTTCCTGTGTCCAAGTGTTTTCATTGTTCAATTCCCACCTATGAGTGAGAACATGCGGTGTTTGGTTTTCTGTCCTTGCGATAGTTTGCTGAGAATGATCGTTTCCAGCTTCATCCATGTCCCTACAAAGGACATGAATTCATCCTTTTTTTATCCAGTTTTCAATGTCATTTACTGAAGAAACTTGCCTTTCTTTACACCTGTTCTTGCCGTCTTTGTTGAAGATCAATTCACTGTAAATGCAAAGATTTACTTCTGGGCTATTTTATTCCATTGGTCTATAGGTCTGCTTTTATGCTAGTACTGTAATCTTTTGATTTCTACAGCTTTGGAGTATATTTTCTAATTGAATAGTGTGAAGCTTCCACTTTTGCTCTCCTTGCTCAAGGTTGTTTTTGCTATTTTGTGTCTTTTGTGTTTTCATATAAATTTTAGAATTATTTATTTCTATTTCTCTGAAAAATGACATTGGAGTTTTGATAAAGATTGTACTAAATCTGTAGATTGCTTTGGATGGTATGAACATTTTAACAATATTCTGATCACTGAAGACAGGATATTTTTCCAATTATTTGGATCTTTTTCATGTCTTTCCTAAGTGTTTTATATTTTTCAGTGTATAGATCTAACACCTCCTTGATTAAATCCATTCCTAAGTATTTTTATGCTATTATAAACAAGATTTTAAAAATGTTTCAGATAGTTTGTTATTAGTGTATAGATATAAAACAGATTTTGGTATATTACTTTTGTGCTATGAAACTTTTCTGAATTTATTAGTTCTAAGTGTTTTTGTGGCATAAGTAGTGTTTTCTGTATATAAGATCATGTCATTTGCAAACAGAGACAATTTAATACTTCCATTCGTATTCAGGTTTGCCTAATTGCTTTAGCCAGGACTTCAAGTACTACACACTTGGTTACAGTGGGTATCCTTCTCTTGATACTGATCTATGATGTTATCTGTGGACTTGTCATACATAACATTTATTATGTTAAAATGCATTCTTTCTACACCTAACTTAATAAGAATTTTTGTAATAAACCGGTGTTGAATTTTGTCATATGTTTTCTCTGTATGTACTGATAAGCTGATATTATTTTTATTATTTATTCTGTTAATGTGGTGTATCCCATTTGTTGATTTGCATACAATTGAACCATCCTCGCATCCCTGTAATGAATTCTCCTTGATCATGTTGAGTGACCTCTTCAAGGTGCTATTGAATTTTTTTTTTTTTTTGAGGACTTTTACATCTATATTTATCAGGGATATTGGCCCGTAAAGTTTTTTTCTTGTAGTCTTCTTGTCTAGCTTTGGAATCAGGATAATGCTGGCCTGGCAGAGTGAGTTTGGAAATGTTCCCCTATCTCACATCTTTTGAAAGAAATTGAGGATTGACATTAATAATTTTTAAAATTTTGATGGAATTCACCAGTGAATTTTTTCAAATTTAAAGAGTTTTCTGACAGTATTTGTTAAAATTATCTTTCCTTCACTGTCTCTTTCTTTGCTCCTCCTGTGACTCCCATTGAGTGTACATCATTTCTCTCCATGGTGTCTCCTAAGTCTCATCAGACTTCTTCACTCTTTTTCATTCTGTTTTCCATTTTGTCCCCATGAATAGATAATTTCAAATGAACTGTCTTAAAACTTGCTGGTTCTTTCTTTTATTTTATTGAATCTGCTGTTGAACCTCTCTATTGACTTTTTCAGTTTAGTCATTGCATTCTTCAACAACAGAATTTCTTTTTTGTATGCTTATTATACTTCGTTGAACTTTTCATTCGGTTCATGAATTATTTTCCTGATTTCACTTGTAGCTTGCTAAACTTTTAAAATACACTTATTTTGAATCCTTTGCAGGGAGTTCATAGGTCTCCATTTCTTTTTTTATTTTTTATTTATTTATTTTTTTTAGAGATGGAGTCTCGCTCTATTGCCCAGGCTGGGGTGCGGTGGTGGGATCTCGGCTCACTGCAAGCTCCACCTCCGGGGTTCACGCCATTCTTCTGTCTCAATCTCTGCAGTAGCTGGAACTACAGGCGCCCGTCACCACACCTGGCTAATTTTTGTATTTTTAGTAGAGGAGGGGTTTCACCGTGTTAGCCAGGATGGTCTCGATCTCCTGACCTCCGCCCACCTCAGCCTCCCAAAGTGCTCGGATTACCGGTGTGAGCCACTGCACCTGGCCAGGTCTCCATTTCTTTAGAGTGAGTTATTGTTGTTTTCTATTTGTTTTGTTTGTTTGGCAGTGTCATTTTTTTTCTTGATTATTCTTGATCCTCATGCTCTACATTGACATCTGTGTATTTTAACAAGTAGGCACCTCTTCCAATCTTTATAGGCTGGCTTGATCAGAGGAAGCCCTTTACCAGTTGGCTTATCCAGTGAATCTGGGTGTGCCACCTTGTAAGGTCTTGAGCCAGACTTGCTGTTGGAGTCCATGAATATGATGGCTTGGTACCTGGGTCAGCAGACAGGCAAGACTGGTGCCTAAGCTTACGGTGGGTGAGTCTGGGGCTAGGTCAATAGGAGTAGGCCTATAGGTTGGACCTGCATGAATAGGCTTGATAGCTCAGTCCAGAGGGACACATCTCAGGTCTGGGTCCTGGGCCCAGTTTTGCTGTCCTCTTTCTGGAGTCCACTGGGTTGGGCCTGGTGACTAGTTCCAGGGAGGTGGGCCTGCAACTTGAGATCACAATGGTTGAACTGAAAGGTCTAAGTCTAAGGGAGAGCAACCTTTGCTGGAGCAGGCATTGACCTTGAGTACATAAGTGCCAGCCTTGTTCTCTAAATGGCCTAGTGACAAAGTATGTGGGGATGGACTTAGTGCCTGGCACTGTTGGGGCTGACCTGGTGCTGTGGTCTGTGGCAAAGATCGATTCTCACTTCACTTTCGTTGCACATGGAGAGTATTTTTGTTTGTGTTTCACTGGATAATCTTGGGGGAAGTATGGCACAGGTAACATGAGGCTGTCCTTCCTACCTTCTTCAAATATATTTTTAAATTTCTGTGCTATATTTAGGTACTATAATTTCTCACCTGGCTTTAGCTCTTGTGACCGTATTTTCATGCATGAATAGTTTTTTAAATTTAATGTTTCTCCATGGGAGTGAGTGCTGGAAACTCCTATCCTGCCTTGTTTTTAAGTCATTCCCCTTTGACTGTGTGTGTGTGTTTTTTGTTTGTTTGTTTTCCTAGTCAGTCAAAAGAAAATTTCACAGGATTAGGGTTTTCATTAATATATTTTTAGCATAATTGAAATTTTAATGCCACTATAATTAATAGTCTAATCATGCTTACCGCTTAGAATAGCTTTTTTTTTTTTTTTTTTTTTTTTTTTTTTTGAGACAGAGTCTCGCTCTGTCGCCCAGGCTGGAGTGCAGTGGCCACATCTCAGCTCACTGCAAGCTCCGCCTCCCGGGTTTACGCCATTCTCCTGCCTCAGCCTCCAGAGTAGCTGGGACTACAGGCGCCCGCCACCTCGCCCGGCTAGTTTTTTGTATTTTTAGTATAGACCGGGTTTCACCGTGTTTGCCAGGATGGTCTCGATCTCCTGACCTCGTGATCCGCCCGTCTCATCCTCCCAAAGTGCTGGGATTACAGGCTTGAGCCACCGCGCCCGGCTAGAATAGCATTTTAAAAGTAATAATTTTCCATAAAACTAATGGAATCTTAATGTAGAAATCATTCAATCTACCCACACATCAGCAAACTGTCCACCCTAGTTAGCCTGCATTATGTTTTATGTTTTATTGTCTTGTATTTTCCCTGATAAGTGGAAAACACATTTCTTCTTGCATCCTAGTCATATTCCTATCATCACTCTTGCCAACACATCCTCACACTCTTGTTCCCTGGCCCAGTGATTTTCTCTTGATCGATGTTCATTAAATACAATCTGCAAAACAATGATATAAACAAATACATCTCTCCTATTAAGACTTTACAGAGTCCTTTGTTATGAAATATAAGTGAAGCATCTTCATTGTCTGAGGAGATACCTGAGGTTCGTTGTGTCACGCCGAGAAGTTTAACAACACAGACACACATGGGGCGGGTTAAGGAGCAGAAAGTTTAGTAGGCAGGAAAGAAAACAGTTCCTCCATAAAAAGGGAGGAGGGCTCCAAATAGAAACAAACAAACAAACAAAAACCCTTGTGGTGGGAAGCAGTAGGTAATCTGAGGAGGCTTGAGGAGGTGGTGTCTGATTTACATAGGTCCCAGGGGATTGGTTTGACCAAGTGTGTCATTTACATAGCCCTTGTAGAAACTGGCCCTCCCTTTTATTATGCAAATGTGACCTCTACCTGGCCAGCACTATGACATGTGCACACGTGGTGACAAAGAAAAGGGAGGGGGAATCACCATATTGGGTGGGCCTGACTTTGAGTACAGCTGACAGCATTTGTCTATGCAAGCTTCCAGCTTGCTTATCTATGCTTGCAGCTCGACTCTTGAGGATGCTTTTTGTTAGAAAAGAAATGGTTTGGGGAATGCTTTTTCTTAAAAGAAAAAGCCTTACCAAGGTCTCCTGTACCCTCATTATCTACCTAAATAATTTCTTTTTAACTCCTGTATTATAAGCATGTGTCTGGAAATTGGTAAAATGAATTTCAGACTATTGTGTGACGTATAAGAAAAGAAGAACTTCAACTAATAATCCCATAGGTTGCCTCAGTGTTTTTAAATTTTTAGTCAAACATGGAAAGAGAGATGCTATATTACTACCAATTTCAATTTCACTGAATCTTTCAGTATAAAACTCCTAAAGGGCAAAATTCCTGAAATCATGTTTTGTAATAAGACCCTAAAGCATGGATAAGCACATAACCAGTGTATCTAGACAACAGCAGTGTTCAGTATTTATATTTTCTAATTTTCTTTACATTTACAGAATTCACTTTTTTCCTTAAAGACAGAATGAGTGTATAAAAAAGGTTATAAGCATTCCTCTAATAGTAGCTTCATAATGATGCCAAATTATCTTTCCCATTTCCAAAATAATTCATTTATTTTTGTTTTCAACTGAAGAAATACATATTTGATAAGAAAAAAAGAATTTGGAGGAGAAACAGGGGAAGGATGGAAGGAGAGAAAAGAAAGAAGGGTAATCATTATAGCACCTCTTATATATATAGCAGAAAATTCAGAAGGCAAGTGTATAATACATGATAAAACTGCAAACTTCCCGGTTACAAAATTTATGGGTTACCATAATTGAAAATCAATAAATGACAACCTGTGCTGTATTTTATCTGACTCTTAAAAATATATCTTTGAAGGACAAAATAGTCATTTCCTTGTGGTACTGAGTAAATAAATAAGTCATAAAAATGAGCCATTGCTTTTTTCTCATTGGGTCAAATTTACTATAATCTGCTAATTAACCTCACTTGATATCTTTGCTGGCCTGAATGGCTATTCAGACTTTATTTTTTAAAATTTAAGCTCTTGTCTTTATTCTCAGGACAAGTTTTCCTATTTTTATTGCTCCATTGTCTTAATTATGGTGTTTTTTATTACATGGATCAGTAGATTAAAAATATTTGGTCATGGTCATATATTTTAATTCCATCGACTTTCAAATATTTAAGAATCACTGGCTTGAAACTTCTTAGTATACATAAGATAATAGTGACAGCTTTATTTCTGAACTGCTTCACCCATCCAACTGCATGAACAGGAAACAATAATTTAAAACTGAATTTACTTTTATCTTGGGAAACCAATGTTTGAAAATAGCAGACACAGATGTGGAGCCATTTTGATGAGTAATAGATTGCAAGAAGATTGCAAAAAGGGAAGACTCTACTTTTCCAGGTGTGGTGGTGTGTGTCTGTAATCTCAGCTACTTGGGAGGCTGAGGCTGTGGTAGGAGTATCCCCTGCGGGCAGGAGTTTGAAGCTCCATTGAGCTTTAGTTGGGACAGCCTGGGTGACAGAGTGAGACCGCGTTTCTAAATTTAAAAAAAATAGTATTTTAAAATAAAAGTTTGTAGAGGGACCATAGCAGTGATGAAACATAAATAAAACTGCCCCAGAGAGAGTTTCCTGTTCTAGGTAAGGAATGCTGACAATGGGTCAGATCTGGTGCATTAAAAAAGGAAAATTTTAAAAGAGGATGGCATGGGAAGCACTTAAGAACAAGAAGGAGGTTTGGTGGTGGTGAACAAAGAGAAATAATCATGACATTGTAGTTCATAAAGCCATGGAAACAGAACAGTATCATAGAGTCAGAAGAAGAAAGCACACTGACCTCTCCCCACCATGAAGGTATCATTTATTAAAGACGTGAACTTCACTGTACCTTCAGAATAATGAACAATAAACAAATAAAATGGAGATGTTATCTAAGCTCATTTCCTATTCCACCCCAATTTGTTTCCTGTTGATTCAGAACATTTCCAGAAAGTTTATTATTAACAAGAGAACATCGTTTATAGCCATACCAATCTACCATAAAACTAAAAATTGCCAATCAAAAATGTTATGTTTAAAAATATAAATGGTCTCTGATATGGAAAAAATGGCTAAGGTTAACTGTACACTAATTTTTCACCCTAGTTAAATAAAATTTTAAAATAAATTAGAGATACAAAAGAAATGCAGCAAATTAGATACAGGCATAAACTCATAATTACAATATACATGCAAAAGAAAGACTTGAGATAGAAGAAATTGAACAGAGAAACTATTGAAGTACAAGACAACATCATCTCATGATTAATTATTACAAGATGCCAGTGAAAGGACAAATGCAAACTGAAAATAAAGGAATAAGCGTAAAAGGTTAAAAGAAATTTTTTTTTTTTTGAGACGGAGTTTCACTCTTGTTTTCCAGGCTGTAGTGCAGTGGTATGATCTCAGCTCGCTGCAACCTCCACCTTCCAAGTTCAAGTGATTCTCCTGCCTCAGCCTCCTAAGTAGCTGGGATTATAGGTGCCCTCCACCTTGCCCGGCTAATTTGTTTATATTTTTAGTAGAGACGGGGTTTCATCATGCTGGCCAGGCTCGTCTCAAACTCCTGATCTCAAGTGATCCACTGCCTCGGCCTCCCAAAGTGCTGGGATTACAGGTGTGAGCCACCACAGCTGTCACAGCTGGCCAAGGACAATAATTTTTAAGAAGAGCCAGGAGAAATAAGCATAGATAAAATAGATCAATCTGTATTTATCTGTATGTGTATGTATATATCTCTGTGGTCAATGTTTAAAACATATGGGTACCAATACACAAGTAGATATATATGGACACACACACACCACACACACACACACATATATACACACACACACATGAATTGTAGAATCTGAAGAGCAAAAATATTTAAAAAGGAAAAATAACTAATGTTCAAAATCAAAAGAATAAAGATTCTGGTTTAATAAGGATATCAGAATTTATATATTGAAAAGCTGATCTTGTGCCAGTAAAAAAATAACTTGAATGGTCAATCCAAAGAAAACAACAAAAATCTTATCTTAGGAAGGCTATTATGGTTTAATTATACACACAAAAAACCCTTCGTACCATAGTCTAGGCAATAAGAAAAGGGAGTTACAAAATACAATATAAAAAAGTTTATAACCATGCCTTTAACAACAGCCCCAAATTAATGCAAAATTATCCTTCCTATTTATTTCCAGAATAATCCATTTATTTTGGATGAAGTAAAATAAAAATAAAATATAACGGAATAGTTTTTCCCAGAGGGTAACAAAAATATACAAAGAAAGTCAACAGTGGAGCATTGTTTTCAAGAAACTTGAAAGATTAAACCGAGCACTTAAAGTAACAATAAACATTCAAAAACAAAAGAAAACTTAATTATGATCCCTTCCTTTGAAATGTATCAGATGATGAGCTTCATCCAATGAAAGACAATAGAAGAATCTTTAGAAAAGAATTGATGAGAGTCATTTATTATATTTAATTATTGATTAAGCTTTGAATCAAAGCTGATCATTTGAACACCAAAATAATATTAATTGAGTTTACTTATTAAATACTGACTCTCAATAAACTGAGTGAATAAAAGACAGTGGTAAGAAAATATTTTCTTTTCAGAAGAATATAGGCTAATACATGAGATGCCATCTTAAAATTTTTAAAAAGCATTTTTCCACCAAAAGTGTAGTAATTTAATGGAAAAATAATGATAGTTTCAAAGTACTTTCGGAAACATAATAGTTTTATGTTGTCAAAGTATCCGCAGCAGACTCCTTTACTATTCAGGAAAGGAAAAAGATGTGTCTTTAAGGTAGATAAATCTGGTAGGTACTATTTTAACCAAATGGTCAAACTTAGGAAAACTAACATTGGAACAAATTGACATTATGTACAGCTGATGTGATGCCACATCATGGATGTACCTTTGCCTATACATTATTCTTACCGATCCTGTTTCACTTGAAAAAAATCAGACTTTTAGACACAAACCCAGACAAAACACATAGGGTAGTGGAACAAGTTATACACCATGAGACAACACTGAGACAAATCCAGAATGTGTGGACCGTCAACCAGACAACTGACTGGATTCTATCAAAAGTGTACACCATAAAACAAGAATTTACAAACAAAACTATAAAAACCAGTTGGGAGATTTTTCTAGATAGAAACTGAAAAATATAACAAATAAAGGTACTGTCTGAGACTTGATTGAATATGGTTTAAAAAATCAATAAAAGAGATGTTGAGGGCTATGAAAAGAAATTTAAATATTGGTTGAACATTAGATGGCATAAAGGTGCAGTTTTTCTACTTAATTGTGATATTATTACTGAAATTATGTAAATGAATAGCTTTGACTCTTAGAAGATGTATGTGGAAATATTTAACAGTACAGTTAAAGTGATGGTAGCTTGCAATTGGCTCAATGAAGACACACAGATACACTGGTGCCTATACTGAAAATGATGAGATTATATAAATATATCGATATAGATACAGATATAGAGTTGGAGATGGATAAAGCAAATTTGAGAAATATTCATGAATTCAATCTTTATATTTTTTCCAAATAAATGTTGATATAAACTTTGTGAAATGTATGTACTATAATTTTTTTAGATAAACATTGAAATAAATATAACCCTTTTCTTATCTGGCAATCTATAACAATATAGTTGAAATAAATATATTCTATAATATCCACAATATAAAATACTCATTAAACATAGTTAGTAAAATGAAGATTCAAGCATTAGCAATTACATCGATATGTTTCTTACCCCAGGGAAATATAGAAAGTCAAATATAATAATGTAAAAAAATTCACAAATTATAATTAGATAAAATCAGTGCTCAAACTATGTTATTTTAAAAATTGATTTAATTTGAAGATAATTTTCTTACAATATGGAAATAAATATAGGCACATTTTGAAGCCACAAGGGTAATTTTTCAGTTAAGAATATCCTCAGAAGGATATACTTTCAATTAAAATATTTTGAAGATATTTTAATGTCCAATTTTAATGATAATGTGTCATCGAGAGCAATTCTGAATGTTATTCCAAAGTTACAGATATTTTGTCACTGAATAGTAAATTAAAATATCTGAAAATTTAATTACTATGCATTAACTTTAAGAAAAGTTGTATTTTAATTAATGAAGAGTAATATGGTATCATGAATAAAAGTGTATCTTAAAGCTCACCAGGTGAGAACGTTTACCTTAGAGAGAGAAATTCAGCCGTGAGTAACTTGTGGTCTGAATTGCTTTGATAGTCTCTAATGTGCTACTGGTGTCTCTCAGTTGTCAAACCCAATAAGAAGATGAAAGATGAGAATTCTTTGATGTAATATATAAGAATGAGCTTCTCAGACAGAACAGAGTGGTGAAATTTTGAAATAGATTGAGTGCCAAAAATATCCTCAAATCCTCACCAATCCATGTGTCCCTTATCATCACAATGTAACTTTGCACTTCTCCCTTCAAGAAGTGGCATCTATTACTCCAGCTCTTGAACCTGTGTTGGTATATACTTTGCTTTGACTAATATAATATGGTGGAAATTATGTTGTGCCACTTTAAAACTCAAGTGTCAAAAAACCTTGCTGCTTCTGCTTTATCTTTCTTAGAATCTTGCCCATGGCATCATTACAAACCCAAACTAACCTCATGCTGGAGAATGAGAGACCACATAGGTAAGAGATGAGTAATCTCAGCTAAGGACATCCTAGACCAGCCACACTCAGCCAATCCTAGACCAGTCAACACAGCTAATCTGCCACTTGACCCTAATTACATAAACAAATGAAGGAAAGAACATTCTTGCCTAACTCAGGTAAATAAAACTGTGCTGCTGAGCCACAGTATTGTAAAAAAGAATAAATGTAAGTTGCCTTAAGCCTCTAAATTTTGGGGTGATTGGTTATGTAACAATAGATAACTGATATAAATTTGCCAGATATTTTTGAGGATCAAATGAATAATACCCAGCATAGTCTATCTTTTTTCCCTCTGCATCCTCTTTTGTTACATGTACACATTTTTATAAAGTATGTTTTTGATATGGGGAACCCAGAAATTTTCCTCATCAGCTTTATGATTACAGTCGGTTTCCCTCTTCAAACCCATCATCAAGCCATTGCCAGAATCCTATTTTAATGGATCATTTTCTGGGGCCACTCCTAGAACCAATTCTAAATAAATAAACTCTATGCATAAAAGAGATGCTTTACCAAGAGGGGGGAATTAAGGGGAGTTTAATAAAATTTAAGATTCTGTTTTAAGATGTGTGAGCATAATAAAGGGAAATCAAGAAAAGATGGTGAAGCACTTTATCATCTCTAAATTTATCATTGCTAAAAGTGCAACGGTGTGGAGCAGTGGCTAGGATCCAGAGCAAGTTATGTCCGTAGCTGAGGTTCACTTAACCATAGCTGTGCTATTAACAGTGAAATACAGCCACTGAGAGTCTTGGACTGGCAAGAAGGGAGGGAAAGAAATAAATCCCTTAACCTTTTTTCTAGTCCAATGTCTCGTCTTTTGTGATGCCTTTTATTGGTGAAGTCTAACAGGAAAATAGGAGGAAAGGCCACCCTGCAAATCAATCTATAAATATCAATTTCCTTGTGCTATAGGCAAAAGGATAATAGATTTGGAGAGAAAAACAGAATATCAGCATGACCATTACATACTAATGATATTTTTACAATTACTTACTCATGCAGACCTTCCATTCTGAATAGTGGTGCTTTATTTTACATGAGGTTTTTAATATAAAATCTAAATATTACTAATCATTGCTCTATTTCATAAAAGATTATATTAAATGATATTAATTGATATTAATCTAGAGATTAAAACAGGCATTTTATTTCTATATATTGTGTTTTGGGAGTTTCCTCCTAAATTGGGGTTCTAGTATCAGAGTAGCTAGCAATTTTGCCCTAACAAGAAATAAAGGAGAGCTGGGCATGGGTGTTTAACAATGTACCCTTAATGGATACTTCTTTTACCACCCCACCTCAGGGGGCCCCTCACATGGGAAACTTGTTTATGCTGGCAAATTTCACTGTGGCTCTTGTCTGACCCATGTCCAGTTTAGGCCTGCCCGACCATTGCTCTGACGCTGGGAGCCTGGACTTGTGTTCTCCTTGGCATCGCAGGAAAAACCTGGCCTGAGATAGCCCTTGGTTCTTCAGATAGAAAGTGCGAATTCAACACACTACTACAATAAGAAACAAATTCAAGTATTTTTACCTACAGTTCTGGGCAAAGAGGGCCTACTGAGTCAGGAGGGCAGTCCTCTGTCTCCTGGGCACATGAGGCAGGAATGGAGAATCAGAGAGAGAGAGAGAGAATGTGTGTGTGTGTGTGTGTGTGAGAGAGAGAGAGAGAGAGAAGTGTATGGTAACTAACAATATATATATAAGAGAATCGAGAGTGTGTCACTTTAGATTGCTGGGCAAATGCCTGAATAGCCTTTTTAAAGAAATTGGTGGGAAATTAGGGAGCGCAGTATGCTAGGCAGAAGAGAGACCTTTATGTACTTCCTCTAGCCACAGGCTTGGCTTGAGCCATTTGGGTATGAAGTAGAACAGGAAACTGTCAAGGGTGACTGAGCCCTGCTTCTGGTATGAGAAAGTTAACTTGTATTCAAAATGGATGTTGAGGCAACATAAAATTACAAGAATTTACTACATCTTGTTATTGCATTTTTGTCTTAATTAAAATGGAATTCTTTTGTAACTCCTGGATTTTCTCTAATCCTTTCAACTTATAAAGTTTTTTTTCTATAATATGGTATAATGTAAATATTTATTATTCACTAGTAAATGTTGAAATTACATAAGAGGGTATGAGAGATAGTCATTTGCATGATAGTCAATGTAATATATAATTATATGTTGAGAATTTCTGAGGATGTATTTTTTTCATGCTTTATGAAGGCAGCATAATAGTGGTTGAAATCTTCATTTTAGAAATTTCAAAATGTTTTGGTGAAATTTGTCACACACACAAACACACACACATGTCTATTCAATTACATAAGAATATAAAGATCTACATAAGTAGATTATTCAAATAAGCTATTACACATTTATAACAATTGTGTTTCCAAAGGTTTTATGCCTTGTTGCATGGATAAATTCCTGTTTCCAAACATGAATATTTTTTCTTTCCAATAACATTTATAGTTACTTCACTTTTTATATCAGTAGGGAAAACTCTAGCTATGTAGATTAATACTATATTTCTGTGTTTATTTAGTACATGTCAGGAATATTTACAATGTGTATATAGCCTTATATGTCTTAGGAATGAAGAGGTGATAAATGACAATGTCATTAACTGAGATTAGGAATAGTGAGGAAAATACAAAGGTAAGTAAAGATAATGAGTTTAGTTATGAATATGCTTTGTTTGAGGTGCTTGTAAAATGTCCATGTAGTTGTTTGAAGAAGAATATTTGATGTCTGAGCTGTGAGAATCATTGGAAAAGAATGGTTAAAAATGTATGTTTGGAGGGTCAGCAGTATATAGGAAAATAACATCATCTAAAGTTTTAAGAGTTGTTTTTGGTTTTCTTCTTATCATTTATGTATTTTAAAAAATTATTATAATATTTGTAAAGCAGTAATATTCAATTTTTCTATATAATTTCTGAAAAAGCTGCTAAATGTGTTTATCTGTGTACTTCATAGTTTGGTGACTGACATGCAAATCAGAGTGGAGAAATATACGGGCATGCTTGAATGCAGGGAACTGAATTTTCAGGTGTTGAACACTGATTGAATGTGTAAAATAATGTGATCTGAGCACTTAAATTTTAATGTGAAATATTGAATACCAATTATTGGAAAAAAAATTATACATTATCCCAGAACTCATGAGAAGAAACCAGCTTGTGCAGTGAGTTTGGTTTTGACTTATGGACTTTGAGTTTTTAGAATGATCTAAATAAAATTTCTCTAAATGTAATTGAAAATGAGGGCTAAATCTTCCAAAAGGGATAGTGAAAACTATTAGAGAAGAAGGCATTAATTGACTAAAATGTTCACCTGTATCTAGTGAAAAGAGAAAAGAAAAACAACCAAACTGGGTGTAAGAGCTATAGTTTATCCAGTATCCCATACTTTTGATATGAAATACCACATGCCAAATCCTAATATTCAGTGCCTGGCAGACAAACAGAGAATCATGTAATATTACCCTGACCTAGCTTTATTTGCAGAGTTGAAGTGTAATATTATTATTTTATCACCAATATTTTAAATTTCCATAGTATAAAAAGTTGTCAGTGTATGTACATATGAAGCTATCTGTGTATGTATCTAGATATGTATTCTTTCCCTCCTTCTATCCTTCTTCCTTCCTCTCTTCTTTATTTCTTGAAAACAAACACCATATATGATCTTTTATGGTTATTTGACAGATTAAATAAGTTGGTAGCAGTTGTTTAATGGACGAATAGAGAATGATGAGCAGTAAACAAAGCAGTTACTGGAATGAGACACACTTGATTTCAGATCTGTGTTTTACCCTTTACTCTCTACTATATGAATTACCTTAAGGAATTCATATAACCATGACATCTCAAATTCTTCCCGTGTAAAATCAGTCTGCTTAACTTACAGATTTGTTATGAGGATTAAATAGGATAATATAATTTTAGTAAGATTTCTTAAAGTACAAGGTACAACAACACAACTCAAACTTAACTAAAAAATCATGAATTTATTGTCTCAGATAACCACTGGTTTCCAGGATGGACAGATGTATAAACTAATGATTATAATAGCTTTTCTGTGTGCAAACCTGTAGTTGGCCTTTAAGATAGTATTTATGGATCACAGAAAGAGAATGACAGGAAATGATGTTGCAAAAGTTTTGATAAGGTGAATTTGTGATGAGCCTCATAGTAAGATTTGACAATTCCTCAAGTAACAAGATGCCTTTGAAGACTTAGAAAATAATCTTTTTAGAAAAACATTTGGAAACAGCATAATGAGGACATAGACACTGTTTATATGCGATTAGCTTATTATGCATGAGATATAATCAGGCTGTAGTAGAGGCCTTATGATGGAGATGGAGGTAATTCTACTGATTTTTTGTTTTGTTTTGTTTTGAGACAGTCTTGCTCATTCGCGCAGGCTAAAGTGTGGTGGCGAGATCTCGGCTCACTGCAAGCTCCGCCTCTCAGGTTCACGCCATTCTCCTGCCTCAGCCTCCGGAGAAGCTGGGACTACAGGCGCCCGCCACTACGCCTGGCTAATTTTTTTGTATTTTTAGTAGAGACGGGGTTTCACCGTATTAGCCAGGATGGTCTCGATCTCCTGACCTCGTGATCCACCCGTCTCGGCCTCCCAAAGTGCTGGGATTACAGGCATGAGCCACCGCCCCCGCCCAAAATTTTTTTTTTTTTTTTTAAATAGTGGAATCGACTTATCTTGGTAAAAGTAGGAAGCAGTGCTTTTAACTTATTGCAAAATAAAATAGAAAAATAAGAAGTTGAAAAAATGGGCCACGAGATCAGGAAAGAGATCAGAACTGGAGATATGGGAGTCATAAAAATAGGCAGTATTTCCAGTTTGGTTTTTGTGAGTCAGAGAGTTGTTATGTATTATCTCATGTGATCCTCAAAATGTTCAAAGTAGAAAAATTGCCTTTTTAAAAATCAGAAGCTAGATCGAAGAGATTTAAAAACTTCCCCAAAGTCACGTTATTAGTAAGCTCAAAATTAGTAAGCAGTTTTACCAAGATCACGTACTTAGAATGTTTGAATCTGTAACTTACCTTATTTTGAATACCCCATGTTTCATACCTGTTCAAGAGTGATAATTGAAGCAGTGGGAACAGATAAAGCCACATCTTAATGAGAATTATGTTCAAATGCACATACAGACCAACATTTTTCTTGATTCTACCATAACTAACTTCCATGAACATCACATAAGAGTGCACACAAACACAGACATACAACCCTGTGTCGTAAGTTTATGCTTCGGGTGTGCTTTTGTGAAATTGCTCTTTGTGTCTTATCTCTTTATTGGGGTGTCTTAATACTTATGCTGTGAATACAATTTAAACTATGACAGTTCCACTTCAGCTTGTCTCTAGAAAGTGAACTTTTTGGGAAGTATTGAATTAGTATTAAATTAAGTTAAACTGACTGCTGCAGAGAATGCTATCAGTTAATCAAAAATGCATTTTCTCTTCAGCACACAACCATTTTACGCTTCCTAACTTCCCTTGCTTTAGATATAACCATATGACTGTTTTCTAAAGAGCAGTACATGAAAGAAGTAATGGGTGCTATTTTGAGACTAAGCTTGGCATGCATTTTTCTTCTCAAACTGCCTCTGTATTCTAGCTGGAGTCCTATAATAACAAGGTCTCAGGCCTAGGGGATGAGAGAACCAAATGACTTAAAGGGCTTGGATTTCTGACACACTATATGAAGGAGAACTGCCTATTGATCATGAAGCTACATTAGAGTATTATGTGACTGAGGAATAATCTTTTATTGTGTTTGAGCCACTTGACATTTTGGTATATTTATTATTATAGCCTGGATATCCAAACCAAGACACTGACATTTAAATATGCAGCATATTTTGGGTTTTCAGGTTTTCAGACTTAATATAAAGTAAGATTAGAAATTTGCAAACACAATTTAAAATCTATAATTTTGACTTTAGTATTTCCTGATTTCTAAATTATATTTGAAATAAAGATATTACTGTCAATTAATTTAATATTGAATTTTGTGAAATATTTAAATGAGCATCTGTACTGGCAGAGTAAAACTGTCCAAGATCTTTTGCTTCTAATATTCTTATAAAAAGATGATTCCATCACTGTGTTTATAATTATCCCATGACTTTCTTTTATTTCTGTTTTTTCATCTATAGAACAGAACGTAAATCACAGCAATTTTGCTCATCATTACAAAGTCCTTCTGAAAACTGGAAGTAGTATGCCAGTTACTCATTTATGAAACTGCCTAGAAAGTAAAATTTATTGTGAAGAAATCATGAAAGGACAAGAGAAATCTTAATAACTGGATCTTGGCATAACAAAGAAATCCTTGAAATGCTCAGATTGAAATAATCTACTGTAATTTTCTCAGGAGTTTTTTTGTCCCAATTAAGCTTGTCTGTTGTGACTGAATTTTAATTAGTATGGATATTTGTACTTTAGAAATTCATAGCTTGAATTAAACTTCATAAATCCATGAGACCAAAACTAAAAAATATTAATTCAATGTGCTTAGAATTTTAATGAGGTCATTAGGAAATGTTGGTATTCTTCATATTATAACTTCTACATTTTCCCAAAATATTTCTGTACAACTGTTTTGAAAATACAGAATGAATTAACCAGTCAGTTGAGTCAAATGTTCAAAACAGCAAGGCAGTGTTTGATAAATTAATATTTTAACCAAATGATTTGTGTTTTAAATTAAAAATGTATATTAAAACATCTCCATGAAGACACAGACTTGAAGTACTTTTCAAGGTGCATTTTTAATGTCCTACCTATTTTAATTGGAGGAGTTCCTTAAGAAGCTAATGTCTGTTGCGCTTCAGTTACTGAAAACTACCAAGCTCCTGGTAAACGTCTGAAATGTGATGGACTGCTTCAACAGCAACTATTCTCATTTACAGTTGATTGAATTGAAATCTGCCTTTTAATTTGTCTACTTTTAAAAGTATTGTTCAGGCAATGGTAGTGCAGCAATATCGCTCTCACTGTCCGTGACAGCGACAGCAATGAGCAGCATTGGGCATGTATCTCTCTGACGAGAGTAACTGAAATGGCTTAAAACCAACAGTTTTCAAACTTCAGTGTATATCACATTTAAGTAGAAAGCTTGATAAAGCACAATTTGCTATGTCCCAAACCTTGAATTAATTTTTTTTTTTCAGGAGGGGAGAAAGGACAGTATTTCACTCTGTTGCCAAAGCTGGAGTGCAGTGGCTCAATCATAGCTCACTACACCCTCAAGAACTTGAACCCAAATGATCCCCCTGCCTCAGCCTCCTGAGAAGCTGGGATTACATTTGTATGTTGTTTCCCCTCCCCCCGCCAAGCACTGCTTTATCAGCATGACTATTTTGATATACCGTATTCTGTTTTTATTTGGATTTTGTTTTATTTGCATTGCGATATATTTTATAGACAAGTCATGAATTATCTTGATAAATATTCCATGTTCAATTTTTTGAAAAAGCTGTATATATAGTAGTTTTGAGTGTAGATTTCACTGTTTATTTTTCTGTCCTTTTACTTTCAACCTACCTGTGACTTTCCACCTATCTTACCTGGGGTTCCTTATAGACAGTATGCTGTCATTGTTTTTTTTAATTCAATGTCATAATTGATTCATTTTATCAGAAAAAAAGTTCTCTATTTTTATTTAATGTAATTCTTGGTATGTTTGTGTTGACATCCACCATTTTTCTACTTGCTTTCAATTTGTTTTATGTGGTTTTTAAAAACAGTTTTCTCTTTTCAGTCTTTTCTGGAGTTCACCAATATATTTTAATATTTGATCTATTTCCTCTACATTTTGCTATACTTCTCTTTATAACTTTTACTGTTTGTAGCTATAAACACTAATAGTAAGGAGGAAATAGGCCTCCTTACATTTTCATAATTTACTTAGAATTAATATTGTATTACTTTACACTTTATAATTTCCGTTACACAAATGTAAGAAACTCTCAACATGATAACATTTTTTTCATTAACCAATTATCTTTTGTGTTGTTTCTAATATATATTTTACTTCCATGCATAGTACAAGTCCTACCTAATGATAAAGTTTATTACCTTTAAACAGTTTCTTGTTGGAAATAAATCATTCACATATTTACTAACATGTTTATAATTTGTCATTTACCATGCTAATTATTCCTAACTACAAGTCTGAATTTTCGTATAGTGTAATTTATTTTCAGCCTGGAGAGTTTTCTTTAGCATTTCTTGCACTGCATATATATGGTGAACCATGTGCTCAGTTTTCATTTTTCTGAATATGTATTTCACACACATCTGTTTAATAATATTTTTATGGGATACAAAATTATTGGTTGACAATTTACTTTCTAAGCATATTAAATATATAATTAGTTTTATACCTTTATTTTCTGATGATAATTTAGCTGTTGTTTGTATTATTGTTTTCTGTGGGTATTATATTATTTTTTTCTTGCTTTAAAGAGCTTTTCCTTTGATTTTCAGCAGTTTGACTATAACGTGAAATGTGTGGGGGGGTTTTTTGTATTCATTGTGCTTCTCATTCACTGAGCTACATGGGTCTCGAAGTCAGTGTTTCTCAACAAATTTGGGAAATTTTCAATCACTATTTTGATCTTTTAAGCCCTTTCCTTTTCTTTTTTTTTTTCTTTTTTTTTTTTTTGAGATTCCAAATAGATATGTACTACATTACTAGGAACTTACTCATAGTTCACTGATACTTTGCCATAACTCACTGAAACTCTACCATTTTTATTTTTAATTTTTCTCTCTGGTTTCCGTTTGAATAGTTTATATTAGTAAATTCTTAAAATTCACTCATCTGTTCTTCTGCGGGGTCTAATCTCCTAATAAACCCATCCAATAAATGTATTTCATTTCAAATATTATATTCTTCACTTGCAGATTTGTGCAGTTGACTATCATTTAAATGTTTGTCTTATGATTTATCATTACTTCTTAAGATCATCTGTTCTAGTAAGTCTCCAATTATGCTTACAATAGTTTCTTTAAACTCCTTGACTGCTATTTCTAACACCCAGGTTTGAGGTATGTTGTCTTCCTTTACAGAGTATTTAGTTTTGTTCTAACAAACAGTTAATATATGGTAGTTTCGCTTGAACATTCTGAGGCTTCACTTTAGGCTTTGTCTTAAAGGATTTAGAGAAGTTCTTACAACACGATGTGGTCCTTGTTCTTAAAATACGCCCTTTCTCTTGTCTCAGCAGATGTCTCAGATTACTGAAGTCTCTCCACTAAGATGGGTCAGAATGCCAACGTCTCCCAACCCCATGTGACCCTTCGGTCTGTCACAGCTACTTTCTGTTTGGCCTTTAAAGTGTCATCGTGAGCACAATGAAAGCAGACCTTGGATAAGGATTTTTGGTGAACCCCAGTCCCACACAGTTTCCTTGAAAGTTCCAACTGCAGCACTACCCCTGAATTCTGACCTTTGTCTGCTCTGCTTAGCTGGACTACCATGCTGTCCTTGGGTTTCACCTACCTGAGTCAAATTTGAGGGACTCTTTCTAGGAAGAGAGATGGGTTAAGTGTGGGGCCTACCTCATATGCTTTTCTTATATATATATATATATATTTTTTTTTTTTGCACTTCCAGAATATCCTTTTCCTCTAAGATATCTCTGAATATCCTCTCAGATTAAAGATAAGATTTCAAGTTCAGGAACAAAGTTTCTAAGTGCACCTTTACACTTAAGTAAAATTGTATCACACAAATTTTCTATTTTCTCAAGCTATAATTCTCTATTTGATTTAGGCAATTATATTGTTATTATAATTAATATTATTGAAACGGGAAAAGTTCCTTTGTCCCCCTCCTAAGGTGTGTGATGGTGGTGTGGCTTGCTTCTTTCGTGCGCGGCTGCTCAAATACCTCGGGGAACCATGCAGAGGGGCAGGTCATGGGGCTCCAACCTCACAGAGCGTCTAGGGTTGAGTGTTTATAGCTCCTTAAGTCCTAGTGAGCTGTGTTACATTATGCTCATTCAGTTTTGCCCTCTGCAGGCGGCTTGTGTTCATCACCTCAATTAGACCCTCTGCCTTATCACAAGGACAGAGGGCTTTCTGTATCCGGGGTTCTTGCCTTAGTATATCGGAAAAATCGGACCACACGTGGGCTAGGAGAATGAGTGCAAGGTTTTATTTAGTGGAGGTAGCTCTCAGCAAGGTGGATGGGGTAGCCCGAAGCGGGATGGAAGGAAGGTGGTCTTCCCCTGGAGTCGGGCTGCCCAGCAGCCGGATTCTCCACTGACTGAATTCCCGTGAGTGTTCGCGTGGTTTTCCCATCAATGGCCCGCCGGCATCTGCTGGAGTGTTCTTCTGCTGGTGTGTTCCTCTCGATGTCCAGCCACTTGTGTGTGTGCCCGCTAAGGTCTTGGGGTTTTCATGGGCACAGGATGGGGAGTAGGGGTGTGGTGGGCCAGAGTCTTCTTGGAAAATGCAACATTTGGGCAGGAAAACAGGAGTGTCTGTCCTTACTTAGGTCCTTGGGCACAGGCTCAAGGGTGGAGACCTTGCCAGGTACCCCACCCTTCTTTACTCAGCACTTCCGTGTCCCCATCCCATATCATTATGAACAGCAACTTTTCAGTTAAAAATATAGCTTTGGTGATCATGATGTAATGTATTTGTAAACTGTGTCTTCTAAACTTAATTTCCTTGTTTGTTTTTCTTCCTTCCTTTGAATTTAAATTTTACATTCTTAAACTCACATTTTAACTTTACTTCCTGCATATCCTTCATTTTGTTAAAATAAATAATAAAGAAAACCCAACAGAATTAGGAATAACTATGGAAACTAATATGGACAAAGAAATAATTTTAACACAGATATTGAGTTATTAATTTTCTGTATATTTTTATATACAACACATACATTAAGGTTGCATTCTATTTTAAAAATTAAGTAAAATAATAAATTTAAATGTTTCTCTAGTATGCCTAGATCTTTGCAAAAGGAAATTATTTTAAATTCTAAATAATTATTTACTGAATTGATACATCTAATAAAGTCTCAAACATACAGAATACTATACTTTAGCATTTTAATTTTACCAAGTAGAAAATAAAAATATTGCAAGTATCTTGAAAGGTACAGTAAAACAAGCACATAACAAAAAGATAAAGATAAATGAGGAAATCAGAAGTTCAGAAAATTGAAATTTAAAAAAGCTCAGACATGCACCATCAATTTATTACTGGTCCTATTTATATTTTAAAGCTGTGCTTAAAGTTGATGTAATCTTTCTGTTCATTTGCACTTCCATTGTGGAAAAACAAAATTGAAATTTCACTTAGAAAAGATATTGCATAGTTGTTTATCTGGTTTGCAATACCTTTAATGTGAATATTTTCGCTACTTTGTAGCACAGGACCCAATCTTTGCTATGAATCAAATGAAATATTGCATTTCCTTCTATTAAATTTTCTTCAGATCAGGATGACTTAAGTTGCTTAGTAGTTCTTCCTTTCAGTGATGCATAATGAACTTTTTTTTTTATAACGTTAGCCATTGTCTCAGAATATTCTGCTCACAGACGGAGAAACATTCATTAACTAGAGAAGAATTTGTGACTCCTGAAGAAATTTTGTTGCAGAAATATAATTGGAAAAAAAAACCATGAAAATAACACTTTATTAGACACCAATCAAATGATTCTTTTTTAAAAGTTGCCTTATTTTTCTTTATGAAAGTGAAGCAGGAGAATAGGGTCTGGAGGCAGGGAACCTAAGGTCGATTCCCACTGACTTTCTAGAACTGAATTAAAAGGAAAACTCTACCTCTCCATGCCCAAGTAACAAAAGGATCAGAGGCAACTCCCTTTGCAACACCCCCCTTTCCACTGCTGCAGCAAAGGAAAAATGGCAGGTACCTTTGATTGGTCCCCTCCTGCAACCGGTCTTCATGTGCATAGGGTGTAACTTTGTAACTTCACTTCAGCCTCTCATTCTCTTATGCCCAGATTGGTTGTGGGCCACTCCTTTATTTACACAGTGTGTAACCACGCAACCAATGGGAAACGTCTAGATGGTATTTAAACCCCAGAAAATTTTGTAACCAGTGCTCTTCAACCCCCTGCTCAAGCCTGCTATCACTCTGTGGAGTGTACTTTCATTTCAATATGACTGTGCTTTCCTTGCTTCATTCTTTTGTTGCTTTCTTCGTGCTTTTTATTCAATTTGTTGTTCAAAATACCAAGAACCTGGATGACTTGTAGTCAAGACCTTCCACTGGTAACAAAAGCAATATCGATTTTGTCATGGAGTACATATTCAGTTTTAGAATATATTGGTCAATGTGTGCTTACTACAATTTAGAAAGGCTGCACATTAAGAATGACTTATCTATAATATGATACCATAAAGCATTCAATTCATTTTCCCCCAATAATTTGTGCATTTAAATAAAAATGGGAGACAGCAACACTGTCACTATGACAGAGGTAGCTGCATGTGATGTAGAAACTAGGAAATAGGGCAGCTTTTTCCATCAGACTCTATCTGCAATTTAGTATTGAATTAATTATATTTACATAAATAAGCCATATTTGAACTCTGAGTAAAATAAGTTATCCAAGAAAAGATATGTTTTTATGACATGATTTTAATCAAAACCTTGCAAATAATATATATGGTAGCAGTAAGCTTATTATTTATGTTATACTTTAATAAGCTTCATCCTGTTTAAAGATTGCTATGTTGAGGTCTCCAAAATAATTTCAATTGCATAATAAATACCCATAGGCAAGATAATTGAGAAGTAATAAGCTATTTATTGAATAATGAACTGCATTAGATTCACAGAAAAAATCTAGATTTCTGCTATAATAGAGTGTCCTAAAATAATGGGTCATGGAAAATTATGGGGAATATCTGGGCATTTTATGCTATGAAAAATACCTTACACTGAAACGTATAGATAATTTACCAGAAACATTTTATTGGAAGTAAAATACTTTAACTTATCTCTTTTCTAACTTTTTTGTTATACCCTGAATCTAGTGCTGATCATAATGCTATGTTCTTATTCACATCTTGTTGTGATCATAATGCTATGTTCTTATTCACATCTAGGTCTTAGTGAATGTGATCACATAATTTGGGATCCCTTAGCTTCTCTCTGCTGTAATCTACAGAAGTGTGTACAAACAACTCTTTCAGTCTTCAGGAATTGTCTCAGAGAAATGAATACCTAAAGTTAATGTTTCACATTTTCTTCCTATGTGCTTCTGTAGGGTTTTATTCATACCTTGATCATAATATGTTAGCATTTTTAATTGTAATTTTCCGTCTTTCAAATTGAATGTAATCCTTCTTGGTATCCCAGTGTCTACCTGCCTATCAAAATGGTAGAACACATTAGACACTCCATAAGGATATATGGCATAAAGCTAGAAATTATAGATTACTCTCCATCTACAGATATTTTACTATTGTTTCTTTTTATTTAAAGAGTAACAACAATCTTATATATTAGAAATACATCGTCACTGCATCCATTTTGTATTCCATAATCATATGTAATAATAATAACAGCTAACATTTATCAACTACATGCTCCATGACAGACACTTTGGTTAGTGCTTCACATGGATTAACCAAGTTCATTACCATTAAAAAAAGTCTGTGAAGTGAGAAAATGTATCATATCAATTTTTAAAAGAAAATCAGGCGGGGCACAGTGGCTCACGCCTGTAATCCCATTGCTTTGGGAGGCTGACGCAGGCGGATCACGAGGTCAGGAGATAGAGACCATCCTGGCTAACACGGTGAAATCCCATCTCTACTAAAAAATGCAAAAATTAGCCGGGTGTGGTGGCGGCGCCTGTACTCCCAGCTACTCGGGAGGCTGAAGCTGGAAAATGGCATGAACCCGGGAGGCGGAGCTTGCAGTGAGCTGAGATGGCGCCACTGTACTTCTAGCCTGAGCAACAGAAAGAGACTACGTCTTAAAAAAAAAAGAAAAAGAAAGAAAAGAAAAGAAAGAAAAAGGAAAAAGAAATCAGAACTGCAAAGGATTATGTAATTAGACTAATGTCAAAAAAAAAAAACTAAAACTTTTTGCAGTAAAAATTCTTTTTGATTCTGGAGACCTGTTTCTTAGCCATTACAGTTCAATACCTCTGTTTGTCTCCTTTCATCTCTCCAACCCCACCTCTCTTCCTCTTTTCCTGGCTCCCTTCTTCTCACTCACGCTTTCTGTATTTTTCTTAGTCTCTCTGTTTTTCTTTGTTTCTCATCCATAGCTTTTACTAAACACTGAATGCATCAAACTACTGATTAATAAATTTCAGGGAGTGTTTTCCTTTGAGAATATGCAAAACATATTTTTATTTTTTTGAAACAAACAGCACACGTGTTTAAAAATAGCCCTCTGGGAACAAGAGAAAACAAAACAAACAAAACAACTATGTCTTCAATCTTGTGTGGATAGAAGCAATATATAATATTTCAGTAGTCTGGAGATCATTTACTTGGCAACTCGAAACACAGCTGGAACAGCTAATGATTGGCAAATAATAAAAATTGTAAAAAATGTCATTGTATATATATAATAGACGTCAAGAATCTATGAACTAAAATTTTTCTACTTCACTGACAAGAGATTTCTTCAGACTGAAAAAGAAAGAACAGACCATTTAGCAGGTTTTATTCATTACACAAACATAAACACAGCAACTTACTTGAATAACTGGCAAGATAAAACTTGTCTGATGATATCAGAGCTACTTATATTTCTTATTTCCATTTTCTGTGTCTTTGTTGTTGACGAGAAAGATTTCTCTTTTCTTATTAGGTTATGATCAGGTATTGCATTTTGGTTGACTGAATAAAGTCAGTAGTGTTATTTGTAGAATCTTCAACAGTGAAACATGATTCAAAACATAATGCCAATATGATAGATTGAAAAAGCTAACCAGACACAAATTTACCTGGGTCAAATATTTATCAGGATAAGCTTATACATAATATTAAGGAGAAATATATTGAGGTTATAACCTCAATGTATTATATCAACGTTTGTAACTGTTTTCCATAAAATTATATATAATATTTTAATATTTCTATATCATATATTATAAATGATAAAATTGTGGTAAATATTAAATCATCCCTTTTGGAATATAATTATTAAATTGCATATGCCAATATTCCAGTGGTCCATTTGTCTCTGTCAATAGAAGGAGCATTTAGTATGATAGTTTTTTCTGCTTCAGTTAATAAGCAAGCTCATGCCTATGGATTTCAGAGCACTCCAGATAAAAGATGGAAAGGTAAATAGAGGGGAACCTGATTCTTAAAATATACAGGACTACAGTTATCACAGCAATTGGGTATCTAGGAAGGCTAACACATGCTATGATGTTAGGATTTTTAATGATACCAGTGGCTCAATTTAACTGACATCTGAGAGACAATACTTTCAGATAATCAAAAGGACGAAGTATTTAACTAGCGGGCAACTACATCTAGCTGCAAATTTGTTTCAGTGAAGGCAGGAAATCAGTGAAAGCATGGTTAGGTAGCAGGCTGCGGGTCCTGGCCTGACAAATGTCTTTTTCTTACTCTTCCTAACAGCATTTCCCAATATAACATTGCCAGTGTACCTCTTGTTTACCCAGCAGGTAGGGAATAGGGAATTGAAAGAACGTACATAATTCTCTTAACCAAAGTATACATTTTACTGTAGTTGGAAAGATGTAACCTGGGCTATTTTATAGACACGTAATCTACTTTTATTTTTCGTTTTTGTGGCAATTCTTCTGAACTACCGTATATCGAAGACATTATGTCTAAACTGTTTTTCAATATTCTTTTTCAAAGTCTAATCCCCTATAAAATTATAACTTCCTTGATTGTAATGATTGTGCTGCATTGCTTTCTTTTTAAAAAACAAATCAAGATACATTAAGAATATCCAATTCATATTTTTATAGTAAATAAGTTTTTAACAGTCGAGTACAATGTGTTAATTACTAAAGTAATATTAGTGAAGTAATGTGCTTCTTTTAACTGATATCTTCTAAGATACTTTTTGACAGTATATGGATATCTCTTTAAATGTGTAAATGACCTTTTTTTTTCAGAGTGGCAATTATGTTGCATCTTACATTTACTTAAGAAAGATAAAATTATATAGGAGAAACCACACACACACATACACACAAAATCTGTATCCAGACTGTAGTTGTTGAGATGAGGAAAATATTGCAATGAGTTACATAATTAGTCAGTTACAAAACTTTTCCTGTGAGCAAATAGCAATCCATCTCAGTGCAATGTGCCAAGTGAGACCATTCCAGCAATAACCATTAAGACTCAGAACAGAAAAGCTAAAGCACACCAAACAGAAAGAAAGATTGACTCATTAAAACTAAATTCTCCTTTCCCCACAGGATACCCTTGAACATTCTCCTTAATATGGAGAATTCTGGCTGACATTTGCAAGAACCATTTATAACTCAGATCCTGGATGAATTGCAGAAAAAGATGGTTGCTACATGCACGACAGAAGTCTTAGGCTTTTTTTCTAATTTGGTGGAAAAGATTCTCAAACATTCTTAACAGAATTTGCTATTACATCTCTATATGAATTCCTTTACGATTTTAAAAACCATTATCATGTTTTTGTAAATTAGTCCTAATTTACATTTTAATTTGACAAATATCTTGATTAAAGCAGATTTTATGAATTGCACCTGGTTAGCTGGTACTACTGGCATTTCACATTTTTTAACATTGATGATTTATACTAATAACTCTTCAAAATGTCTGTTAAGCCAAATGAGTACTTTTTACATAAGAAATTATGTTATGCAAAACCAGCTTTTTCATTTCTCTTATTTGATGTTACTTGTAATGTTGTTGCAGCCTATTTTATACACATTGACTTATCTGGCTTATTACTAATTCTGATTTGAAGATATTTCATCATTTTTTTCATTTTGTTATTTAGTAATTAAAATGATTTCTGGGCCCTAATTAGTTTTAATTAAAATCAATCTATTATATTAAAATAATATAATAGAAAGCATTTCAACTGTTTCAACACTTATTATGCAATTTGTTAATAATGATATCAAATAAGTAATGATACAAGTATTCAATTTGTGGAGAAAAATCTACAATCAAAAGTTAAAGATTTGTTTTAAAACACTCCAAAGTAAGCTTTAGAAGATACATGTAATATTGTGCATAAATATTTTTATATTAAAAGAAAATTCCTGCAAAAATAACATTTATAATTGTGGACTCTATATAGGCCAGTATTTAATAAAGTATAATATATGAGCTATAAAATTATTGATCTGATAAATTAATATTTTTGTTTTAGGAAAAGTATTTGCATTGATATTGTTACCCTACATTTCATTTCCTTGTGAAATATAGACTGACTGCATTTACAAAGCATGGTACAAGCTAACATTTACTTAGTATGTTTATATGACTTATCCTCAGTAACACCTTTCATTTTTAGGTAAGGTGACCATTTAATTTTTAATCAAAACGGAGTTCCATTTGAATGTAGAAGAGTACTAATAATAGGTAATTTGTTGTTATAGAAAATCGAACCAGTTCTGGACTGAAACTGAATTTTACTAGCTTGGATGAGCTGATTGTTAAAAAAAGTTTTGTAAGCCAGGTTTTAAAAATGATTCACTTGAAGTGGTCACCATAGTGGTATTTTTTTCACCGTGGAAATCAGCTAATGCTACAAATTAGGACCTGCCACTCTCCAGCAGTTGTTGAACATTCGCTAGAACACCACTGACTTGGAACATTTTAAGGATGAAAGGATACACTTAATTATGCCAAAAACACAGGAGTAGACCAAGACTGCTCCAGGTAACTGAACAATGTTATGATCTTCGTTGTAGGTCTTATTTTAGGTTGGTAAGAACAGTCATGAAACATGTTTATTCTGGAAATTTCTTGAAGTATTCATGAAGTTTCATGTTGCAGTGACATAATGTTATTAAGGAAATATGAAGGCGCAGTTATTAAAGAAACATGAATACAGCATAGTAGGGACTTACTAATACTGCTCTCAGATCTGTTATTCACACCACAGGTGAATGATAGTTTAATGTAATACAGCCATTCTCTTGGTCTAAATTATTCAAAGACATCCCATGCCAGTAAGGATAAAGTCCAACATACTTGATACGGGTTTTACTAAGAACAATTGGCCTGTTGTTTGATTACATCCCTGGTCTCATTTTTTATTACTTACCTTTAATCATACTGAAAGGATTTCTTTTCTATTTATTTTAATGTATCGTGTGCCCCTTTGCCCTCAGAAATTTGGACACATTCTTTCCTCTGCTTGGAATCGCCTTTGATTCATTTCAGTACGTAACTCATTCCTTTCTCTAAGAATGGTAATATAACCCATTCTTTGTGTGCTAGACCTGTGTGTCTGCAGGAATCTGTTCCTGAGGGCTGATTTGGTTTTCTGCTTTTGATTTCTGAATCAAATCTGGAGTTTTCATCTATTTCAAGGTCATTGTTGATCAATATACTTTGTGTGCTCCACAGCTAACCAGTTTTGAATATTGTAGACCTTACAGAGTAATTCATAAGCACATATATTCCTCTAATGATGGGCATCTTATGTATCTAGGTCTGGAGCTTTAAATATCAACTTTATTTTGATTTATTCAAGATATATTCCTTCACACACAAGGTCACCCCGAATTCTAAATTTGTAATGTTTAAAACCTATAAATTTAACATTATAATTTCATAGCTAATAGACTTTTCTTTCCTGGAATGTCCAAAGTGAACTTGTGGCCCTGACCAAAATGTTTCTGATGTCAGGACATGATCTCAACAAACTACCCAGCACTTCAAGCCCAAAACACCTAAGTTATTTTCGATTTCTAATCATTTTCACTACACACATACTCCTGCCAGTAATTCTGGTCAATATATCACAAATCTTTAACTCTTCACCATCTCCAATACTGATCAACTGCATAAAAATTGCAGGCATTTATGGTTCAGGACACCAGTCACTACAGTACATACTGAACTGCTCTGCGGGCTCCACTCTTGTCCACCTCCTCTTTCCACTATCCATTCTCCAGAGTGTTCATTTTGAAATAGAATTTCAAAGAATTTCAAGATAAGCCATCAGTTTATATTGCCAGTGAAATTTAACTGAGCTGGTTTAGGGTAAAGATCTTGAGGCCCACAAGGAATTTGTGGGCAAATTGCGAGGGAAATTTGTAGCTTTTTTATCTTTGTAGCCATCTTACTTAGGAATAAAATGGGAGGCAGGTTTCCCTGAAGTTATTCCCAGTTTGACTTTTCCCTTGGCTTAGTGATTTGGGTGTCTCAAGATTTGTTATTTTTTTTTTCACACTTATTACAATTGTCTCCCTACCAAATTATCTTCACACTACACAGACAACCACCTTCTTTCTATGTCTTGTGCCTAAGATATATTGCCCCTGCCTTAAGTCTCTGCAGCATCTGACTTTTCTATTCAGAATGATCTTCCCCAATTCTTCACAGAGCTGACTTTTATTATAAATTAGTTCTGAAATTAAATATCATCCATATCAGCTTCCTAACAAAGTACTGCAAACTAGGTGGATTAAAATAACAATTTATGCCTCACAGTTCTGGAGACTAGAAGTTCAAAATCAAGGTACTGGCAGTGTTCATTCCTGTTGAGCTCTCTGAAAAACAATCTATCTCGTGTCCCGCTCCTAGCCTTGGATTCAGAAAGCTTTGGCAGGCCTTAGTCTATTGATACAGCATTCTAATCTTTGCCTCTCTATTCACACAGTGCTCTCCCTTCTGTCTCTGTGCCTACATTTTTCTCTTTTTTAAAAATCAACAATCACATTAGATTAGGGCCCATTCTAGTGACCTCCTCTTAATTGGCTTGTATCTCCAAGGACCTTCTTTTGAAATAAGGTTACATTCACAAGTACAAGGTTTGGCGCTTCCATACACCTTTTTGGAAAGTACAATTCAATCTATAATATCACCTTCTCCGGGTGTGTTTTAAGTAAAACATGCCGCCCTTTCTCATAATGTGGTATCTAGTTTTCATCATGGCACTGATCATTATCTGTTATTTTTTATTAAGGATTTGTTGTATGCCTTCCCCCAAACAAATGATAAATTCCTGAGAAAGTGACATCTGCTGTTGTCGGTTCTGTTGATTTTCTAGCTCTAGTGCCCAGAAGAGTGCATAGTATACAGTAAAAACAATATAAATGTGGTGTAGTGTAATTATTAATAATGCATTTATTATAATTTGTATATCCCTAATATAGCTATTATAATATCTGTTCATTTTAATAACTCTATTACAATATGTGATATATATGCCTTTTTAATTTTGCCCTTACATTATAATCAGGATTTTCTACCTAATGACCAGTCAACGTTATGGTAAATGTTTTGTGACTTTTTTTTTTTTTTTAAATGCAATAGAACATCGTGCAATTCAAAAGTGAACCTCTCTCCATTACATTAGTGTAGCACAAAATCCGGTTTTTGGCAGCGTTCCCAGACAATCGGGGTTAGAAAGTCATCTTGTCCTTTACATTTGCCTATAATAGAGAAACTTGAATCATTGTGATATATTGCAGTGTTACTGAGAGGAGCTGACCTCATTCTGAAAGTCACATGATTATTTTCACTGTCAGAAGCAATTTATAAAATTGATAATCATTATATTAATTTAAAATAAAAATAAATCATGGAATAAGAATTAAAGCCACTAAAAATCTATCAAGTAAAAAATTATAATCAAGCAGAATGTTATTTTATCAAGATTTTAATGTAATGCTTTAAATGTAGCATAAGCTAACATGTAGAACCAGATAATTTTTGAATTGTATTATATTGATGATTTATATATTTTTTAAAAAATGATAAAACCTAAATCTATGAAAAACTGGCCTACACATCGTAGTTTAGATTTTCAAAGTTTTCACATATTTCCATATTTTAAAATTAGCAAACTTCATGACAGTTACTAGATTTTTTTTTTTTCCTTTGACAAATGTTTATTAAATTTTTCTTTTTTTTTTTTT